>NC_090871.1:10081477-10103977 GCF_036669935.1 Montipora foliosa
ATATCGATTTTCATCGCAGCTTCTTTCAAATTGTAGGTACATGACGGGATTTTACAGTTGTCACTAAACTGATAAAAAAAATGAGAGTTTATATGCATGGTTTTGGGGGACGCTTTGTCAAAATTAGAGACGTTTGTATGGATTTTGAACCATGTTTCAAGGTCCATAACTGGGTCTCTGTTCACCTTAAAAGCACCATACTTGGCCAAATGACCAATCTCAACAAGATCTTTCATGTGGTAGTGTCAGTTAAAACTTGAAACTCGCCCCAGTTCTCTGCTGAATTTCGGAAAGGCCAATAATATGATTGTTCCATGAAAAATCATGTGATATTGTTACGCCAAGCAACTTTGCACTTAAAACGATTTCTAATTCCTCTCCGTTGATAAGGATTGGGTTAAACTCCAGTGATTTCTTGGCGAAAGAAATTCGCAGCTCTTTACATTTGTCGTTGTTGAGTTGAACTCTGTTGTCGATAGACCACTGGATAACTTGATTGGTAATAAGTTGTGACTTGCTTTCATTACCTTTGGCAACAATCTCAGATATTGTCGTGTCATCAACATATTTCCATAGCTGAGCATTTAAGGAGCTGATTTCCAAGGCGTTGATCAGGACAAGGAACAACCATGGACCAAGTTTAGTTCCCTGAGGGACCCCCGATGCCACAGGTCCCCACTCAGAGAAGCAGCATTCAGATAATTTGATTCGCTGAGAACGGTCAGATAGAAAGTCGATAATCCAATTGATGATGTTATTCGGTAAATCTAATCTACCCAGCTTGCCTACCAAGATCGAGTGGTCTATGACATCAAAAGCTTTTCGGTAGTCAAAACGTATCACTCTAGCTGTTGCACCATTTCCATAAGTTTCCTTCGCCCAGTTATGTACCATGTCTATTAAAGCTTGAGTTGTTGATGACTTAGGAATAGCACCATACTGATTTGGATAGAGAACTTTTAAGACAGCAGGCTTCACATAATCGGCCACGATACAATCTTCAGCAACTTTCGATAGACATGAAGTTAAAGAGATGGGTCTTAGATCTTTCTTTAAGTCATTTACTGGTTTCTTCTTAGGTAATGGTGCCACATTGGCAAGTTTCCACGTGTGAGGTAGACGTTGTTCAACGAAAGAGGCACTTATTATCTTACTAACTGGATAAGCGAGGAGATCAGCGTATTCACGTAGTAACCAATTAGGTATATCATCAGGACCGCTTGCCTTTGATGGATTGGATCACAATTCTAGTCCCCTTGCGTCACTCACAACACCTAGGCTTCGACACCACTCCTTCACCAGTACAGGGCTGTTTGCAGGTTTGAATTCGTTTGTGCTATTTCACAAAATGTTTTTTGTCTTCCTTAGTTTAAAGACCTTTAGTCATCTTTGATCGCCATGAAAGAATGTTTCACAAGTTCCGTGGTCTTTGCCAATCATCTTCAATGACAACCAAACATAAATTCCAAAGAATGCAGGGGACGGAGTTGTTTTTTTCATAGTGCGTCTAACGCGTTGACAGGAACAAAAGCATCATAGGTCTCAAGGCAACCAATTTATTGATGCGGGTAGTTTTTCCAAATTTGAAAACAAATCACCTCTAGAAGAATAAAGAGAATTAGTAATTCAAATTTGTTGACAACAAGACAAATTAAAAAGGTCAACGTCCCACTTTCGCTTGCTGTCTGTGACACGAAAAGGCTTGTGGGTGAATCCCTTGATTTTCCTCATAACACCTAGGATTCAATCACTTGTCTGCATTGAAAACAATGATTGCAGATGCTTGACTTCCGGTTTGATGTACCGGATATAAGATTAAACTAATTTGAAAGTATTAGGAGCCATGGCATAATTATGCAAAATGTTATGCATACAGAATGACTCAAAGAAATTAATTAACTGATCGGCACAATTTACTAAAGCTAAAGTCCTTAAAAGAGACTGGTTAGTTAATTATCTTTACAGTCACGGTTTCCACTGTATAAATGATCTTCGAAATTTCTGATTTTCAGTAATTTTTTCTCAGATTTCACTATAAACTGTCAGTAAAAATTATGCCAATATTTAATGCTCTAAAGTATTGTACGCAGAAAGGCTTTTTAAAAGCTTATTTATGGATTCTTCCCAAAAACGCAGAGCAGAGAACCAACAAACTCAACCTACAAAAAAACGCCGAGCTGGGAATCGAACCCGGGCCACATTGGTGGGTGGTGAGTGCCGTCACCACTGCGCCAGCCCTGCTCTACAAACTACGGTCATTTCGGCCATTGTAATGTTAATCTGAAAAGTATTTCCTTAGTGAAAGACAGGTGTTTTTTTATAAAGTCACCCTGACTTTCTAGCCTTATTGGAAACTGCTACCCTTTGAACCACTTCCTCGCTTTGAAAACTAAACAAGTATGAAGCCTTACCGTTACGGGTGTCTCTAACATGTCTTTGTTGCATTTCTGCAGTTTGTCTTTCTGATATACCTATTCCGAGAAAAATAATTGAAATTACAAATAACTTAGATGCATACAAACATTTATTTCATACTTACTGAGATTTACACATGACAAAAAGGCCCCGTAAAATTCGTGCGAAATACACAACCAACAAATTAGAAAAGCGAACGACTGTGAAAATACTTGTGCAAGCGCTTATTCTTGCATTCGCTTGCGTCGTGTGAAAACGAAACGCAGCATAAGCACAAGGAAATTTTCTACGTCTGGCCAATTAAAGCACTCGTTCCAGATTCCCTGCGTCTGAGCATTTAAACAAAATGGCGGTTACCGTGGTTGATTTTGATGCTTATGTCGACGTTCGTTTTCACTAGCATTAAGCTTCATATGCTTGTGCTTGCCTCGCTAGTGAAAACCAGGCTTATAATTTGGTATGCGCTGGAGTATTGAGGCATGGTGATTGAAATTTAAATGCATTTTAAATTACTATTCCAAAGATGCCACAATTGCATTACGGATATCCCAGTATAAAATGACTTAAACAGACAATGTCTTTTTTTACTTAATTGCCTATCATTCCATCATTAACATAAAAAAAGCGTAATGCAGGTACCTTCATACAAATTTCTGGCTTGTGCATCAACAGTAGTTGCCAAGTGACTGCTTGTCATTGATGACGCCTCTTCTTCTAAAGAAGCATGATGAATCTCTGCCAGAAGAATAACATACATGTGTACAGTTATTTTCTTTCAGGAGAGATCTATCAACACGTTTGAATTTAGATGCGTTTAACTGACAGAAACACCACCTTGCAGAGATGCTATTTTCCATTCATATGTCGAGAAATGTCCCTAATTAGATAAAACAAAAAAGCAAGGTGACACACACTAACACCAACCCAGTGTAGCCAAAACATCACGCATGCGCACAACTATTTTACCCGATCAATTAGCAGCCATTGACAGCTGTTGCATTCTCGTCACCAGAGCCTTGGATCGACCCAAGGCTCTGGGGAACTCTATGCAGGAGAACATGCGCCGTAGGGTTGTTATAGCCAAAAACTGGCTATTGGAACCTTACAGCGCCTGCTCAAACCTCGTTCTAACATGAATGCACCAATTAGAAAAGCTTTTGACTGTTCTTCACGAAAACCAATGAGAAGACACTTTGTTTCAGGGTTCCCCAGAGCTCTTCTCTCGCTCAGTCAAGAGAAGAGCTCTGGGGTCGAGATTGCAGCTGTTGCGGCCTTGCTGGGCCTCATCAGCATGTCGAAGCTATGTACCAGGCTTCACGAAGTGTCCTCTTTCTGTTCTCCCAAAATTCAAAACCACTTGTGTCTCAGAATGACAAAAATAAATGACATAAGAGGTTTGAACACAGCACTGTCATTACTATGTTCAATACGTCTGCGAAGTATAATCAAAGTTCCACAAAAGAACACAAACAATACAGCAAGAAAAAGACTATTCAACGGAAAGTAACTTCTCAAAGTAAAGTGTTAGCGTTCATTCAATTGAATGGATACCACTTGCCCAGAAATTTCATATGGATGAACATATATGTATGTGGTTTGAGATGCTGTCCTGCCGAACTCTCAAATTCAGTAGCATCCCAACAGTTCATGTAAAATCTTGCGGCAGCGAAAAACCAAACTCCACGATCCTCTGAGCAGTTGCTGCTGAGAAACTTCCATTGATCGATTTCAACAGCTATAAGTTGATAACCCACATAGCATACAAAACAAACAGTTCCTTTACAAGCTCCCCCGAGTCTTTTGTTTCTTAGTGTTTTGTTCGCAGGGGCACCCAACGTCAATTTTCGGAAAATAACTGTTCGGAAGACGATTTGAGATCTAGAATTTTCGGAACATTTGTTGTAAAATTTCTTGCTTGTCGCCTATCCTAGGATTTTCGAACATCTAAAACATGGTATAATTGCCAATTTTTAACGAATTTTTACCCTAAAAAGGTCACCTAGAATTTTCGGGAACCTTTTTTCTGGCTGAAATTTTGGAAAAGGTAAGTTTTGATCCCTACAATTTTCGGCTCACTAGGCTTTCAGCTAGGGAATCCGAACAGATGAAAAATTTTTAGGGGATAAAAATGTCTCTATCTCCCGTTTAAATACTAAAATACGTTAAAAAATGCAACGTTCAAGTGGTTTTGAACTATATTCTCGTTGGGTGCCCCTGTGTTCGGCTCATACAGTATTCAATTATGTGCGAATTTATCATTGGCACAAGAGGAATAAATTTTTGGGTTTGGAGATGAGCCAAATATGCCTTGTTCACTCTGATTTTAATCTACAGCTGTAGACTGAGCCTGTGTAAAAATCAATCGGCTTATTGCCAATGAAGTACAGTTCGTTGAAATCTCTTCATAAACCATACTCTAATGAACTAGACATCAAGTCTTACCTCTGCAGATGTAATTCAAATGTGTCGACATCAAGACTAGTGTAAAAGGTCAAAGTTTCAATTGCGCTTGCTGTCGGTCACGCGAAAAGGCTTGTGAGTAAAATTCCCCGGCTGATTTTGCTCATAACACCTATTGATTCAATCACTTGTCTGCATCGAAGGAGCTGACCGACAACTTGCAGTGTACTTTGAGATAGTTTAGTAGTTGCGTACCTGCAGTTTTCCGATGCAACCGCTTTCACGTTCATTCACTCGAGCCTTCCTCCCCGCCATAAAGGCTGAAAGTTAATTCTATGAGCGAAAGTGATGGAGCCGTTACCACAAATTCGCTGAAGTCGTATCCACGCCTGCGATTTGCAATTTGTCGATCGTTAACTTTCAATCTCAGTGTCTCAAGTGATTTACTTGTCATTGCTTCCTTCATAAGACGATTTAAAAGGTCTTCACCTCCTTTGCCGCATGAGTTGAGTGTCAAATTAAAAGTAGTTAAAGACTTCCATTGCCGCAAAACATCTGAGAACTTAGGTATACAAAGTTTTTGGTAGTTCTTAAAACTAATATTTAAATTGCCGTAGTTATTAATTGTCAAGGAGAAATCATTTGTTGACTTGTTTGGCAAGCAAAGGTTTTTGAAGCCAAGATTCAATTCGCCGAAGTTGTTGATTGTCAAAGTGAGATTCTTCAGTAATTTCTCGCTTCCGAAACCTTCGCCTATACTGACACTGCTTTGATGTGAGTGGTTGTTAACTGTTATAAACAAATTCTCCACTGATGTGTTCTGTGTCCAACCAAGAACGTACGGGTCATAATCATTCAATAAATCGCTGTGGTTTTCAATTATCACAGTGAGATTCTTCAGTGACGAGTTACGTTTCCAACCATAGTCAAGGCCTCGTCTCCATGTTTCGGTCACCTTATCCGCGAATGGATTTTGCCATTTTCTACGGCTCTTGTGGACGATAATTGTTAGGGTAAGATTCTTCAGTGATGTGTTGAGTACCAAACCAGCTCCCAGGAGGGGTGCCCATGAATAGCTTACGTTGTCATAATCGTTGAATGTCAAACTGAGAGCATTCAGTGTGATGTTGCTTGCTAAGACGTCATCAAGACCATCTTCTGGTTCACGACTGAAGTTGGTATAATTGATATTTAGCGGAGTGAGAGCACTGAATGAGGTATTGCTTGCTGCTCCAGCATCCACGCCGTTGCCCAAATAATAACTGTTCTTGAGAGTTTTCTTTTTTTCCAAAACATCCAATAACCAGCCATTGCACTGTTCAGCGTCATCATCTCTTTTAATGCTGATTGTTGCGCTGAGATTCTGTTTTCCGGTATTTTTGGCTTCCTTAAAGAGCGCAATGAGAGATTCTAGGTCGTGAATAGAGACAAATTCGTTATCACGGGATTCTTCTGGAGGAGCAGGAATGTCACGCACATTAAGGGTGACTGCTGGATTCTTGTCTAATTGAAGTTCCTCGAAAAGATCTTTCTCCTCTTTGGTTAACTGTTCCCAAGTGTTGATAGTTAAGAAGGACTGTGTATTTCGTTCCTCAACCCATCTTGCTGTGGAATTAAGAATGTCATCGGTTAACTTTCCGTGGATGTCCAATGTCAGGTGAGACACCGGCCTGCGCGATAAGCCTTCAAATAAAGCTTCTGCACCATCACCACCCAATTCACCCCAAACATTTAATGTGACGTTTTGTTGTCCAGGTAATCCATCTGTTATCTCAAAAGGACAACACCGTGTCACCTGAGCGGCTGTCACTTTGCAGAAGGTATTTGGGTAGAGTGCAAATGAAGCGGATGTTTCCCTTCCTATTCGTGAATGAATATTCCTCCCAACCGCCTGCCAATTATCAGGAACTTCTCCACGAAGAGAAACCATCAACTTAGTAAGGGAATTATTTTCTACGATACCTCGCTCTATTGAATTAGCACCATGAAGACTCAGCTTTCCGTCAACACACAAATCAACGACCTTAACTGCAATTTGACCTGCAAGGCCTGTTGCTATGGCCACAGCAAGCGAGTCTTGCATATCTCCGCAGATATGTATAGAAAGAGAGGACAGAGATTTGTTACGTAAGAGATTCTCTAAAGCTTTTACTGCAGTTTCACTCAATGAACGATGAATCCTGAGACCAACAGATGACAGTGGTGTATCAGCACATAATCCAGCATCAAGGGCACTGGCCCAGCCATCGCTCAACTCATTCGACAGAGAAAACGTCAGTTCCTCTAAGGTCTTGCTTGCTTTCAGGTATTCAGCAAGACTCTCCCAATCATCGTCTAACTCAAATCCTTCCACATCAAAATATCTATAAAAGATGTCGAGCTTCTTTGGAAGAGACTGTAATTGGCGGAAATTTCTAAGGAAGACAGCACGAGGCATTTGAACGTGAACTTCAGGTGTCTGAACTTTGGAAAAGCCTGTACATGCCCTTAAAACTCTAAATACGTTCCAATGCCCATGTGGAACAGGCCTTTCATCGCAAAGTAAGGATAACTGTACGACCCGTGGAAAAGGTATGAATGAGAACAAAGCATCTGCCATTAGTTCAGGGTTTCCACTTTCACTAAAGCCCTCAACAAAGAAATTCGCTTCAGTTCTTTTGTTTTCATACCAGTCCCAGTTACTCTTCAGCTTATCACCAATCTGTGTGAATAGAGTAATTGCCTCCTCACGCAGTATTCCACACACAAATAGGAACACTTGCGAAAATTTCTCCACCACCTGATCAAAGTGCACATGCTCAAATACGTTAAACTGGTTGGTTCGTAACTTATGCGCAATGTATAACGCCGCCAGATACTCTTGGAACGACTTGTGAAGAAAGAAGTATTCGTGTTGTGGCTTCAATCTCTTTACACTTTCATCTTTGTATACAAGGCCGAGATAACGAACTACCAATATGCCATCACTTCTTTCAAACTCTTTTAATTCATCTTCCCGAAAACTGTGACAATCATTCAGCAAGCATTTCCAAGCCAACTCTCCGAGAACAAGGATGTCTGCTTCAAATTGTTTCTCCAAATCGCTGTCATCTTCACAAGCCTTCACACTGTTCTTCTCACAATATCTTCTCAACAGACATCGGACAATGATTTGATAGAGATTAGTACGGGAAGACGGCAATTTTCCTTCATGATCTTCATAAACAACGCAAAGGAGAAGTAAATTTAGAGGATTGTTTTGTAGGGCATGCAAGATAGCGTTTTCTCTGATTTCTTCAACAAGCCTCTCTCCCTTGGATGGCTCAATACTCGTAAAATATTTCCTGATGTACTCGAAAGAATCCTTTTCATTGAATCCTTCAATTTGAAGACAAATATCAAAAGCAAATTGTTCCCGCGCTTCAATCCCTTTTTCTTGTCGAGTTGTGGCCAACACATAGCAAAACGGTAAAACTCTTCGGTCCAGAAGTTTGTCCACATGATGCTTTGATCTTTCAGGAAGCTCGTCCAATCCATCCAAAATGATAAGAATTCTTTCCTGGCTGTGGATGTCCGTGATAAAGTTCCGTAGTCTTTTCTTGGTCTTTTCCTTCATGTCTTCGGGTAGAAGTTGTTCAAAGATGGCTGCCATTATGTCTCCGTCCAAGTCTCTGCATTTGAGCAACAATACAAGTTCGAAGACTGGGAAGGTAGAAGGCATTGATTCATTCGCCCAGTCATAAGCAAGTTTAAGACAGAGGGTGGTTTTGCCGATTCCCGGACTTCCCTCTGCTAGGGCCATGGAATCTTCCCCTTTGTTACAACAAAAAATGTTACCCAAGTCTATTTCTGAGCCTCCAAAGTGACCACCTTCTTTCGGTCTTGAGACAATTTTTAGTCTAGTGTAAACTCTATCCAAATGTAACTTCATGCCTTTGTTCCAAGGAAGCGGACTGAACTCAGCTCGTCTTTTGTACACTTCTCTGAGCAATTTCACGACCACAGAGTCAGCAATGACGGCTGCATGGAAATGACACAAAAATAGGACACAATTAAAGTCTTGTCTTGTTGGTGATACCTAGTAAATGAACCGCTGACTGAACAATCCCATCCCCTTGTGGGAGGTTAAATGGAACTGTAAGACCCAAATCACTAAAATTTGGGCAATATTTAATGCTATAAAAGTATAAAGGAGAAGGGCTTTTTAAAAGCTCATTCATGGATTCTTCCCAAAAACGCAGAGTAGAGAACCAACAAACTCAACCCACGTATGACGCCGAGCTAGGAATCGAACCCAGGTCACTTTGGTAGGAGGCGAGTCCTCTCATCACTGCGCCAGCGCTGCCCTACAAACCATGGTCACTTGGACAATCGTAATGTTATTCTGAAAAGTATTTCCTTTGTGAAAGACAGTGATCTTCGAAACAAGCGTTTTTTTATAAAGTCACTGCGGAGTTTAAAATGTGGGGAATTGTAACTATCCCTGACTCTCCAGCCTTATCGGATATTGCTATCCTTTAATCCATTCCTCGCTTTGGAAACTAAACATGAAGCCTCACCTTTACGGTTTTCTGTACCATGTCTTGGTTGCATTTCTGCAGTTTGTCTTCCCGATACACCTATTCCGAGAAAAAATAATCGAAATTACACATAAGGTAGATGGATTTACACTTATCATGCATAACCCTTTCAAAGCAAAACAAATTGCACGTACACGTCTATGGTTTGGTATGAGCTGAAGTATGAAGGCATGGTGATTGGTTACCTTTCACAAAATTTAAATGCATTTTAGATTACTATGCCAAAGATGCCTCAATTGCATTATGGATATCCCAGTAAAACATGACTTAACAGACAATGTCTCTTTTCACTTAAAAGCCTATCATTCCATCAACTAGACATGAGGCCTTACCTCTGCAGATGCCTGAATCACGTCTTTGTTTCTTTGATGTTGGGGTGACACTTGGATGCAAGGGTCTTTTTCCTCTCTTATCTGAGTAACCCAAAGTTAAAATGTGACGTCAATCAAGCAACTTCCTTTACAAGTCAGAACTTACAAACCAAATGATCAAATTTGACTATATTACACAGGAAGAGAAATTGTACATTAATTAGCAATGAAGAATAGGACTTTACCTGTGGTTTCTAAGTAAGCTTCACACACCATTGCCGTTGGCAAGTGACTTCTTGTCAACAACGATTCCTGTTCACCTGCACTTGCATGATGAGTTGCTACCAGAAAAATAAGAACAGCACCTTAGTCTGTCATGTACTGTTAAAAACGTCTGCTCAAACAGATGTGTGCAATTAGAATTAATTCTTTCTGAGTTGCCAGGACTAAATTGCTAAATCACCAATGAATGAAGCCAAATTGTTTACACACAACACATACTCCCCTGCTCCACAACAATGCAAATAAAGAGATAATCTTGAAATAGAGCAACAAGGGCCAAATTTCACACTACTGTACAAACAAAAACAGTTTTGCATCACCACTTTCAAGTCAGCAACTCAAAACAAACTCACACATACATGTATAAAATAACGAATTTTGTGTACTACGATGCTCAAGCACCGTTGTAATTTCGGGACATGGGATAATTTGATCATTACAACAATAATTATTTATTGCACTGCAGTTACGTGTCACTTGCTTGTTGTTACTGACTACACTGTACACAATTGGCATCCATACTTGTTTTCAAGCTCAAGGAGCTGATGCCTGTCAAGTTTTAAAACCAGTCTCAACACATGGGCCTTATTTGCATGGCAGCTATCTTGGCCACAGACAATAGATTTTGTAACCAGGCCTCAAGTTGAAATGTTTGGTCCAAACGAGTTTTGGTGGCCAAAAACAAAAGTTTTCAATCCCTAAGGAGACAACATGGCTGCCACCTGATTAAGGCCCATTTACTCCTAGGAGGAAGACGTAACAGATTTGTGTAATACCAGATGACTTTACTAATCAATGGGGGGGTGGTAGGTGCAATTGAGAAGTCAATGGGCTAGCGACCTCTACAAAATTAATGTAAATCCAAAAATTACAGTATGTCCCCTTTAATTTTCTTGAAAAAAAACAAAACAACAGTTTTTCACCCTAGAAACCATTCAACTTCATTTAACCCCTTTCCCAAATGTACCAAGTAACAAGTCATTTCACTTACCATCAAGCATCCTTCTCACAAGTTCACCACACTGTTTCTCCCAACTGTACTCCTCAGCATAATCAATGCAAAGATCCTTTGTCTCTTTTAGTCGAACATCCCTCCTCTTTTTACAGACCAATTTTATTGCCCTAGCCCATTCTTTAGGATCTTCAGAATTTACTACACAACTTGAACCATGTGGCACATTCTGCAGAGCATCTCCAAAACCAGAATTACCACTAACAAGAATAGGAAGACCTGCAGATAATGCTTCAAGTGCAGCTAAACCAAAACCTTCAGTTCTTGATGGCATTATGCACAGATCTACTTCATAAAACAATCTGATGAGATCCTCTCTGCTTTCCTTAAAGGAGCGAACTGTCAGCTGTCTTCGTGCAACGCCATGCTGACACAATTTCTCAGCTACTTCCTCCTCTCTTCCAAGTGGTGCACCAACAAAGACCAGTTGGTATAATGGTTTTTTTTTTAACTTAGAGAAGGCTTCGGCTGCAATGTCATAACCCTTCAACTCAAAATCTTCATTGTCACCACACCCAAAAACCAAAACACAAAATGTCCTTCTTTCTTCCGCAGCTTGCTTTACGACAGAAAATTCAGAAAAAATGCTGGGTGTGACTTCAAATACAGATTGGTCTCTCTGGCAGTGACGGAGATAACGTGAGTACTCATCAGCCAACTTGGGACCAATTGCTACAACCTCATCTGCCAACTCACACAACTCTATTTCCGCCTTGTGCTTTTCCTCTGCTCTGGAAATTGCATTTGCATATTTTTTGAACATTCCTAGGTCTTCAGGGGCTGTATGCACAACCTGAACCCACTTACATGTTAGTTGCTTCTGAATGAGTTGCACTTGTCGTCCAAGTATAAGCCCATGTCCAATCACATAATCGATTTTGTGGTTTTCTGGTGCACATGACAGCCATTCAATGGGTTCATATCCTACCAATTTTTTTGCCTGTATGAGCTTAACATGGTATCCCTCAGCAATTTTCACATCTTCTTCACTGCACTGAGGAAGGTACATACTGACTTCCACATTCTGATGTTTTGCCAACTGAATGGCAAGCTCTCTGTTGATGGTCGACAAGCCTCCTTTTGTAGATTGCCATTCACTGCTCAGGAGAGTAACCTTAAGTTTCCTACTTGCTGCTTGGCCTGACCTGTTTTCATGGCCTTCCTGCGATGCAGAAGATGAGATGCTGGGAAAGGAGGGATCCTTTAATAAACATGAAGTCAAAAATCAATAAATTGAATTTTATTACCTTGCTACTGAAAAAGGTAGACTGTTGGTCATAGACAAGCGTAACAGTTGATTTTGCCCAGAGAGATCAACGATATGGCTTTGCTTTTGAAAACCGCACACCGGTGGCTCAGTTGGTTGAGCACTGGGCTGTCATGCGGGAGGTCGTGAGTTCAACTCCGGCCGGACCAACACTCAGGGTCTTTAAATAACTGAGGAGAAAGTGCTGCCTTTGAAATTACATCTGCAAATGGTTAGACTCCTGTTTCTCTGTTGTGGTGAAAGTGATTGATTAAATAAATAAACCAGTAAGTATGTGGTTACGTGGCTAGAGGCCTGCATGACCCATAATATGATTGCTGACTGTGACTTAATCCCACTGTACCTCGCACATTCCTTTACAGAGATTCCACTATTGTTAAGTGCAACCGCACAACATTTGAACTGTCACATGAAGATTCTGTCACTAATAGCCTGGGCCCGGTTGTTCAAAGGCCGATTAACGCTAATCCCAGATTAAAAATTAACCAAGGAGTTCATTTCACTATTCCCAAATGCAGTTCAACGCTGCTATTTGGCAAAAATTACATAAGAAGAAGTGAATCTTGAAAAACAAAAATAAGCAAAAGAAACTTTTACCAAAAAGTTGAAAACATGAAACAATAGTTTATGCTAATCCTGGATTAAGTTAATCAGCTTTCGAACAACCCGGCCCTGGTTAGCAGGTGGTTTGATGAATTTTCAAAGCTTCTTTCCACCGGGGTTGACTTTCGAGAGATTGTTTGAAATGTAAATGGCCATGCGAAAACCGTATTCAAAAGAGTATGTGAATGAGGAGGGGGTGAGGAGAAGGAGTGAGAAACCACCTGCAATCAACTTCACAATATCTTTGATACTCCCGTTCCAGATTGGCTGATAAAGTGTCACAAAAAATCAGCCTGTCAGTCAAAATTTACAGTGCTCCCTTTTATTGAAGTGTTAAGACAAAACAGAGCATAAAGAGCCCACAATCCATTTTCTAAAAATCTGGAAACTTCCTTGCGGGTAGCTTGGACAAGGCATTTCTCAACAAGCTGAAGACATTCTGATGACTTCCACAAAAGATTGTTGGCTGTATATCATTGTCAACGAATCGCACACACATGAAACATAGACAGTTAACCGTTAATGGTAAGTTGAATTTTCAGTTCGATCTTGTAATTTTTCCCAAGCGAATTAATTGTATTACCACCATTGTTTACACAAGGCGTGCTATGATTGGTTGGTAGTTTACATCAAACCCGTTTTCGTCACACATGATTGGAAATGATATGGGAGGTTTCAAAAATGTTGTGGAGTTGATTGCAGTCGGTTTCTCACTCCTTCTCCTCACCACCTCTCCCTTCGCCTGCCCTTTTAACTTCATTCTTAGCGTAGCCATTCAAACGTCATTAAACAGCATGGCAAATGCTAAAATCTGGAACACCAACTAAGGAACACTCCAGACCGATGGAGCAGTGATGAACGATACAGAGGCAGAGGGCAAATACCGTCCTTGAAAGGAGATGGGGTGGGGGTAAACTGTATTTGAAAGGAGATTGTTTTAAACGCCAAAGCTTTCAAATGGGAATAGATTCTAAATAGCACTGCAGGAGTTGATGGACAAAAACCATGGTTAGGACATTGGGATAAGGGATTCAGAAGAGCATCATAGAGGCTGAGGATAAAAGAAGAGCACAGACGAGCCGGAAGTCTGTGGTTTGCAGACTTTCTCCTTTGGTTGTGGCCAGAGTCCGTGTCCCTGGTGTTGACGGAAAGAAAAGCTGACTCTAAGGACAAGAATGAATGACAGTGACACCGTGCCCCAATAGGCCCCTTTTAAAAATACCATAACACTCTTTGTTTTGGCCCATAAAATTCTTGCATAGGCATTATTTTTATTTTCTCTTAGGATCATTGTAAGTCCCAAGAGATACTGAAGACAATGCTTATGCAAAATTTTGGAGGGCAAATAAAGAGATTATTGTATTTTTGAAAGTGACCTATGTCCGACAACACCCTTGTTTTGTCTCTGTGACCCCTGCGGACTGTGATGCCTTTTTAAAATCCCCTGTCCAAATGTTCCGGCCACACCCTTCTCCCATGACCCTTATGACGCCCTCTGGTAGAAGTCCTAAACACATGCATTCATCAGCTTCAAAAGAATCATTTATTTGTTCATTTCTACACCAAACATGCAAATTTATTGTTGACTTGAGCATGCACAGCAAAGTAGATGTTACGCACACTTTCAAGTTATTAGAAGATCAATTTCTTCAAAATTGAGAAAAACAGCCTTTATTCATTAAGTGCAGAATAGAGCACCACCAAGCTATTAATTTCTGCATGACTGAAAAAACTAAAAAGGTTTGTTGCCATTAAAACAAAAGAAGATTTTATTTGGCCACCATCATGAAAAAAGGTTTATTGAACGAGGCAGTCTCTTCAGTACCAAGGTCACCATGGAAACCAAGCAAGAGCCAACCTCCTTACATCTGTTGATACAATGTTCACTGAAAACCAGAGTGTGGAATGAACACAATGTGGGAGGGAGAGAGGGAAGCAACAAAGAATGCAATCAAGCAAATTACAAAGCCAGCAATGCAAACTTGGGGCGAATATCCTTGGTGAAACATCGGCAATGACTTGGTCTTAAATACGCCTAAATTAAATTAAGCAAACCTTTATAATAACAGTTTTGTGCATAGGTGTGTAGGTTTGGGAATTTTAGATGACTCCATGCCCCAAGGGATGAGCAAAAGATTAAAGTTGATCCTTGATTTTTAACTTCTATCAGAGTTAGTGAGATGATGATGGTGATGGGACAAGATGACATGGGACAATTGTTATACTTCTGAATGGTGAGGATCTACAATGTAGATAATGTCCATACACAAGTATGTTATCTTGGTAGCAGTAGCAGCAGCCAAAGCTGGAGCAGCAGTAGTAGTACAGGCAGGAGTAGGAGTAGTAAGTAGCAGTAATGGGAGTGGAACTACATGTACATATAGTTTTTCAGTGGTGTACAATGTAAGTGGCATATTTTGTAAAGGATAAGCACAGACTGGGAAAGTGATTCGTGTTCATAAAAATGCATGGGTGGCTGGCCTTATATAAGCAGAGCAAGTACTCCAAGTAAGCTATGGAGGTTAACTAAGCAAGCTGCACTCACTGACATCATGCTTGCCTTCACTTTTAATCAGCACAAGTGATAAATACACATGACTGTTTAAATGTGGGTCGCAGAGCAGCACTGAAGCCAATAAGTAGATGTATCAATCTTCCTAATAAAATTATTCAAAGAAACTTGCCACAGTAATTACCTCTGACATTATTGAAATCTTGGGAAGCTTTTACAAACAACCTTCAGAATAACCTTCCCACCATTCCATAACCTGTGGATAAGAATAATGAAGCTACACTGTAATTTACTTACATTATTTCGTTCATGTCACTTCACATACATGTAAGTTCAATTTTGTTCTTCAAAGACCATTTAATACTACCATTTGCGTCCATCCTTGAAATATGACAAATTTTGCGCGGTTTTACTTTTCAAACGTTAATGGTTTGTCCAGTTGTGTGTCACTTTTGACAAATGAAACGTTGGCGGTTATGTTTTGAAATTGACCACGTTTTTGACAGCATACCAGCATGTTTTGTTCACATGCTCTTCAAGTTAAATTCAGGTTTTCTGTGAGAGCGGAGATATTTATGAATCTGCCTAGGAATCTAGAAGAGTTATAAACATCTATCTCCCATGAGTTTCCAAAGACATGGAATATGGAATTTGGTATACTTTACCAACAAGAGATACATGATTCAGCAACTACGATAAAAAAGATACATGAAACTGAAGTGATACTAGAAAGATCAAGGAGCACAGTTAGTAGGAGGAGGCATTCTGTGCGCACACGCTCTTCCCTGTCTCAAGGAGCATTTAAAATCTTGATCTCAAGCAACTCCTGGATGGTAATTTACCTCATTCTAAACTTGTTGACTTTGAATTTTTTTGTCTCCATTGTAAAACGAGCAGAGACGTTATTAGGGCGGTCATGCAAAACCCGAACGCTCTCACAAAAAACTGAAAACTTTGATAGCATGTGCGGGGGACTGGATGAAACATGCTGGTATGCTGTCAAAAATGTTGTTAATTTCACAACATAACCGCCAATGTTTCATTGGTCAAAAGTGATACATAACCGGACAAACCGTTAACGTTTGAAAAGTAAAACTTCATGCAAAATTCGTCACGCTTCAAGGATGGATGCAAATGGTAGTAATCCAGAAGTCTTTTACTTTTATTCTAAGTACTGGATGACAAATAAATGAGTTATGTACAGTACATAGCAAGTATAGAAGAATCATTAACATTTCTTTAAAGGCACAAGAGGGTTTTGTCTACGATCTCTGTAGAAATCCACATTGAATGCAGAAACAATCATGTTGTACATAACATACCTAAGAATGAGAAAATCAATAAAAATAATAAAACACATTTGTGTAGGATTTAATTTTTTTGACCTCACTTCAAATATCATTTAAATGTCATTGTTATATACCTAGACTTTCACTCAACAAAAGGAGCACTGTGATTGGTTGATTCTTAGTCACATGCCCCTAATATGTATCATGAACAGGATACAATTCCGCAGTTGCTGCCCGCTCCAGATGTTTTGTTGCGATTATTGAAGGAAAAGTCTAAATATATAACAAAGCACTTAATGTCTTGTCCCTCAGGAAACTAGTTAGTTTTGTTTTACCTCAAGTCCTGATGACATCAGCACTCTCGGGAAACCAAAACTAACTGTTTCCCTCGGGACCATACATTAAGTGTATTTTGATGGAGAAACATGCCTGAGTCACAGCAGGCATTCTGGTTTTCAATCTTATTTGCACCTGAAGATTTTGCATAATTGTTTCACCCACATAGTTTTCTCCTCATTAGCATTATCCTTCATAGATGTCCTTGAGACTGTATAAACTTTTCACTCAACTGTTGATTTAATCAAAATAAATTCCCATTTTCCTTTTCTTTAGAGCTGCAGTATTACAATAAATAGTACCTTGCAAATGGGAGAAAAACTTGATGGTGGCTTGCCTCCAAATCCAGCCACAGGACCATTTCTGTAACAACAATTCTTCAGACATTAATTCTTTACTTAAAGGTATAAAACATGAAATGAATGTAGAGAGTGAGTAGACATTAAAGGGGACTATTATTTAAGTGGACCTCAATGTTGCTAACCCAATGACACCTAAAGTGCCCCCAATAAAATCATTGATGAGTAAAATTGTCTGGCGTTAGACAGAGTAAAATCTCCAAGTCTCGCTCTCAGTAGGAAATGGGTTAGTTTTGCTGCTAGTGATCCCCTTCTGTTCCTCTGATGGATCCACATGCAAAAAAAAAGCAAATTCAAAATATATAATATATATTTTGAATTTCCTTTTTTTTTGCATTAATATATACCGGTAATATATAATATATAATATAATATATATATATATATTATAATATATATTTTGAATTTGCTTTTTTTTTTGCAAAACCAGAAAAATGGAGCATAAAATTCAACAACAAAACTATTTGAGCTGGGCGGTATTGTTACAATGTGTGTGTGATTCGCTAATGATTAACTAGTTTATGAATACGATCGAATGCCTTTTTGGTAAGTTTGATCTAGGAGGATTGTCTATGAAAAAATGCATGAAACATGGTGGCAGCGGTGGGATATCTGAAATCGTGTGAACAAGTTAGAGTACTGAGCTATTTGACCGTGGATAGAGGCGAGTGCAATGACAACTTCAACTATTTCGGCTATTATTAACGCGATGGCTATGACTCCAGGCATAATGCCTCCTGGCAAATTGAATTTGCCTTCCACAGAAGACAAGGCAGAAAACTGGAAAGTCTGGAAACAGACGTGGAACAACTAGTGATCATTGCTAAACTTGGAACACAGCAGCCAAGAATACAAGGTAGCATTGTTTCTTCATTGTATAGGCGTAGACACATTTAAGATTTTCAATGGTTAAAATTATTGAGAGATTTGACCAATATACCATTGGGGAACTGAATGAGACATTTGAAGGATACAATTTTAACTTGACAAACCAAGAAGAGAATGAAAGTATTGATGCCTATGTCACAGCTCTTTGCACCCTGGTGAAAACATGCAATTTCTACGATTGAATGCGTGATTCTATCCTTCGTGACCAAATAGCACACACTCACAATGAACAGGTATAACAATGAGTGCTATCAAGATTTGAAACTGCAACTAAACTGACACTTCACTCCTTCCATTGACTCCCGGGGGTTCCCCATTGACCAGTAAATTCGCCTGGCGTTAAACAGTAAAATACTAAGTATGGCCTGTTTAGGCTGGTTTAGGGGTGAATGGGTTAATGGGACATGGCGAGTGATTAACCCATTGACTCCTAGGGGTTCCCCATTGACGAGTAAAATCATCTGGCACTAGACAGTAAAATACTCTGGCGTCAGAGTAAAATACTATGGCCGGTTTAGGCTGGTTTAGGGGTGAATGGGTTAACAAGGAAATATGCACTAACCTATATGGTAAGAACTGTATCACCTAGTTTACAGGCATGCCCGACAACCAATAGCATCATGCTACTACTGACCAATCAGCTACATGTAAATGGAAGTTTGGTGAGCAAACTTCTTTTCTTTTTTTCCATGCTCTCCACATTTTCCACACAGATTTGTGAATAGCACACATGTAGCCGTACCCTACATACGTGAAGCGTATGAACGACTATCGTTAGGGGTCAGAATATGCAAATTTGTCACTGACTCAGATGTAAAACTAATCGACAAGTCAACGATCAATATTCAAACCGATAAAGCAACGATCAATATCGATTTTCCAACGTTTAACTTTCCGAAGTAATGCCACAACATAACAAGTTGAAATATTCTTCAACTTTTCTTCTTTCTGAGGGGATTGATACTTAATGCAGTAAGCATGTGTTACCAAGCCATTGCTCAGTTGAAGACTAAAGGTGTCACTGTGCTATGAGCTACGGTCTGCTACATGTACATGTATGTGTGTTAAAAATGAATGCAAAGAGACAATTGCTTGTCTATCTGCCAAGTTCAGAGGTCCACTCATATTGGCAAAGGAGCTTGCTGTGACACCATGAGCGTGCACATCGGGAAAATGAGCAGGGCTGATGTTGTGAGCCATGTGAATTATGACTGATTATTCTTTGGCTATCTCTGTTTAGAGAAGCACTTAGCATTTCCAGTTGAACCTCATATCAATATTACAGGGGGTCAGGTTTACACATGATTTGTAAACCCCACTATTTCCTTGAAACTTCTTATTTGAAAAAGCTCCCCTAAACTTAAAAATTCAACTCGGCATTAGACTACCCTTCAGGACTGATGATGTAAATATTTCATAATTATTCACTTTTGAAGATAATATACGAATGGTCATGGTTCTTTCTTGGTTTCTCAGCTATCATCAGGGTGTCTAGAAAACGCAGACCTGCAGACCAAGAAAACAAAGACCTAGAAAACGCAGAGTCTAGGAAACACAGACCTAGAAAATAATGCTTCGTTAGCAATCACTATTACATGTTGAAAACATGTTGCTAGATTGCTAGAAATGGTTTATTTTTAGTCTAATAAAGTGATATCTCAATCGAATGGCCCACACAGAATTTTAAATTTAGGCACTTTTAATTTGATTATCTTGGGCAGAGGAGTATAGGTTGATAATATCATGATAATCATAGGGAAATCATGGGAATAATGTAGCTGGAAAAAAGTTCTATTTACTCAAAAAATCAACTTCTCCCTTTTCACACTGGTTGGTTTTCTGCCATTTTACAGTTAAGGTACACTAGCAAAACTTTTATGGTAGAATTCATAGAATCGCCTTACTCGTACTTGCTACAACGTTTCAATTTTTCGAACTAAAATACAATTTCACCCAGGCTGTTTTCGCCAGTAACATAATTTATTAACGACTGAACTGGTTGATGGGTACTAATGGGTAAAAAATGCTACATGTAAATGATAAATTCAATGGTTTAACCCTTTAACACCCACACCGGCCTAAACCAGCCAGACTTAGTATTTTACTCTGTCTAACGCCAGACGATTTTACTTGTCAATGGGGAACCCCTGGGAATCAATGGTTAAAGTTAACCTAACCAGGCAGTATATGAGCTTTCATTTGGCTTTACTAAAACCGTTTAGTGTTGTCCAGTTCAACTCGTCATTTTCTAGGTATGCGTTTTCTAGGTCTGTCTTTTCTACGTCTGCAGGTCTGCATTTTCTAGGTCTGCATTTTCTAGACACCTGCTATCATCTGTGTCAAAACATTTTGATTATCGACAACAGTTACATTAAGAAAGAGGAAAAGAGAAAAACATGTTTCTCTTTTGAAAACTGTGGACAATTGCATTGGTGAAGAGCACCTTCACAACTATTTCAAGTCAATAAGATGCGAAGAAATTCAAGGAAATTAACTTTGAAATCCCTGCCATAACATAACATCATTTGAATCACTAGTTCCCTCATGGTCCCTCATATATAGGGCACAGGTGAACCACCCAATGGTCTTGTTGAAGGGTTTTTATTTTCGCGACCCTTACCAGTTCAAAAGCACTGAATGGTAGATTCGAATAGACTCAAATGCTTCGAATTCCTCAACCTCGTTCCCAGGGTCTCTCTTCTCTGCCTCCATTGTCTCTCAACGACAATGGAGGCAGAGAAGAGAGACCCTGGGAACGAGGTTGCGAATTCCTTTGGTCTGGTTTCTTGCAACGATCATGCTAAGTTGAAAAAGCTATATTATGGATTTCTGGATCGCCTTTCTCGGTGAATTTTCGAAAGAAGAAGCTCACATTTGGCGAAGGTATGTTGACATCCCTAATCGATCGGATGCTGGTGTTTTTAAGGTGAGAATTTCACTGGTTTGGCGTCAGTTCCAGCTTGAACAAGACGAGGTACCTGTGGCTCGGTGTTGCCTGCGTTGTAAGTCTAACCGGCGGTCGTGAAAAGATCTCGCAAAATGACGCCTAAAACAGCTCGGAACGACCATAACACATAACGCAGGACTCAATGTACGCTTTGTTTAATCTTTCATTTAATTATTTGCTTTCAAACTTTATTGCCGAGCAAATCGCAACCGGTTTGCACGTTACGTCATCGTCGCCATGCTGATGGACGAAAACAAAAGATTTCTCATCATCTCCCTTTTTTCGTCCATCAGTAATTGTACATTGCAGCATTGTTATGTGTGTCTCTAGAGATTGGTTGCAAACCACCTATATTCTCCTGTATTGACATGTACCCTAAAGATCCAAGGCAACTGAGGGTGGTCTATCAGCTGAGCTGTGCACAGGGTCTCGTAAATTTATACACTCAAGATTTTATTACGTCGTAGAAACTTGCTTCATCACGTTAAAAGCTTTTAAGGACGTCAAACCGAAGGAGGGAATCTAAAGTAATTTTGGGATGTAAAAAATCACCCTTACCTTCTTGCATACTCGTATGTAAAATTCACGCGAAGTCCATAATCATCAAGGCGGAAGTGATCGAGGAGCCGCGAGCGGCAAGGAATACGCTAATAAATCCGAGCCTTCATCATTTGATGAGTTTCTTAGTGCGATAGTAACTCAACTTATGGTTTAAAGGACGGCAGATTGAGGCGGTCAATGTCAGGAGCCCATGTCATGGGCTCCTGTCAGTGTGCGTAAAATCCTGACTGCAAACCAGAGAGCAGCTGGGAGAGGCAGCACGTTTTTCTGTTCCTATCGAAGTCACGTGGTACTTGAAAGCAATTTGTTGGCTGCTAGGGGCTGCTGGGATTAAAGTAGCTCGTCCCCAGGGTCTTTTCGGCTTTCAAGGATCAGTTTGTTGAAAGCCGACAAGACCCTGGGGATGAGGTAGAGTCGCTAAATTTACATCTTCTGTCATCTCTTGTAGCTTTTTTCAGAGCATGCGTCGATTTTTCGTTTGCCAAAAATCAAGTTTATGGCAACGTTTAATTAGTTTTGAGATATTAGATATTTTACAAACAGATTTGCTCAAAAAAAACTTTAAAAATTGCAATGAAGTGCATGAATTTTTGTTCACGTCTGGTCAATTTCGCAGAAAATTAGGTCTTGGAGGAGACCAACATGTGAGAGATGACTACGCTTTCACAAACTCCAAAAGAACCGTGAAAAAAAAAGTTAGTCAGTTGAAGGAACATTGTCTCCTCCATTACTCACGTTCACCAATGAAACGCGACTGCG
>NC_090871.1:10108977-10128977 GCF_036669935.1 Montipora foliosa
TTCATTTGTCCAGATTTGTACAAGATTTAATAACATGTTATTAAGCAGGCACACAATAAGAAGGAATCATTTGTTCAATCTCTTGTTCAAAACAGATAAGCGGTAAAAGTGACAAGATTTTTTAACATGAACGACACACAACATGCTATAACTCATTAAACACATTGGCAATGGGAGCTTTCTTAATTGCAAAAGTGTCTATAGAGCTCTGAATGTATCCACAGTCAAGCAACGAATCATCAGCATGGCCTCAAGGAATCACGCCTTAAGTGTATTGGTGTTTAAATCCAGGCCTTGAGAGAAGCCAACACTATCAAAATTCACAAGACAATGCATTCACAATTTTACCAAAGTCACACAAAAAAAGCCATTAGGGTAACCACTATTATTCAAAACTGTTAAAGGAAACTTAAGATGAAAATTATTAATAATGGACTTAAACGCAATGAAAAACTACAGCAATAGAAAATGTCAGTTTCCTTACCGCTGGTTCGGTAATCTCCTCGCTGTCTCCAGCCTGCATGCAGGTCCTGACAAGTGCCTCAATGCCACCAAATCTGTAGACAAGTTGTTTATTGCCTGGGTTATTACACGTAAGATTTGACAAGACTCCAGCAGCACACGTCACCACTTGGATGTCATTGGACGAAAGCAGCTGTACCAACATTTGAAGCAAGTTGTCGAGCCCTTCCTCTTTGGTTGCAGCATCTGACAGATTACGCAGAGTCCATAGACAGTTCTGCACCAGTCTGTTGCTTTGATGACCCAAATGCATGGCAAGAGCCTGCATTCCTCCAGCCTGAAAAGGGTGGAAAATCTCACAATAGGCAACTACAAATGTTAAATTGATGAGGGGGAAAAAATACTTTTATTGCAATCATTTAACCCATTGAATCCAGAACCACCCCCTATTGACAAGTACGATGTAAAACCATTTGGCATTAGACAGTAAAATCTTTCAAGTCTCGCTCCAGGGAGTCAATGGGTTAAACAAGCAATACGAAAACTCCTAAAAGGGAGAGTATCCCGGCATTGCACATGTTCTAGCCGACAATGAATGTCATCATTTATGAGCCAATTGGAAGTGACGTTATAATTCATGCGGGAAGTTTACACAGTCCTGTGTGTAAAATTTTCTTGATTATTAACAATCACTAATGTGCTAAGGGCTGAGTAAAATTTTTACACACACATGAAAAATTTCCTGCAAGAATTATAATGTCGCTTTCGATTGGCTTATAAACAGTGAGTGACATTTGCTTTAGCTAGAATAATAATGTGCAATAATCAAATATTTTATTCTTGACCTTGATTGAATAAGTATGTTCTAGATCTAATGCCTATTTCTTCTTTTTTTCACTTGTTTATTTAAATGTTTACTTTTCTATTTTACTTATTACAGCGATCGAAGCTGCGACCGAATGGGTCACCATGCCATGGCAACTAGAAGAAATAATGGAAACTAAAATTATCACCAAGGACCGTCACAAATTTGGTGATCGTTCCGGCGTGGAAGTGGTGTCGTGATAATCGGTCTATTTTTTTAAAACTCTAGATCCAGACAAAATGAAAAAGCTTGATAATATACATACAGAAACATTGTCCATACATTTCTTTTGCAATTCTTGCAGTTCTCTTCTTTCTCTATTTGTATGAAGAGTTGAAGGACAGCGAATAGATGTACACGCTAGCGATCGTAGGGCCATCTTTATCTCAAAATGGTCAGCAGTTCTTTCCTTCATATAATACTCCACAGTGTGTCATCGAGGGAAAATGGCAACTAACATTTTATATTTGGCGACCTTTCTGTGAATGAAGGTCGCCAAAAGGTGACTTGAAAAAAACTGAGCTTCAAGCGCTGTATTACAGTTTGTTGTATTACAACTGCATATATATAAGATTATTTATTAACCTAACTTCTCGGCTTGCTTATTTTTTTTCACTACTCTGGGTAGTTTTTTGGCTATACGCTCAATGTCTTCTCCGTTAATTTTGCACTTCGGTGACAAATAAATAAGTGGTTGTTGTTGTTTATAGATTAACCAGAACAATGGAACATTGCAAGGCTTACTTCACTAAAATGATAGAAACAATCTTGCTCTAGAAACACATGCCCTCCACAGTACAGGTACTTGCAGTCATCTACAGCTGTAGCTGTAAAACCCTGAATTACAATGTAATTACCTCAACAATGGCCTGCTTGTTATCTGTGTCTACAGATAGCACTTTCAGCACACGGCTGGTTGTAAAAAGAAGCTTCTCATAAGTGTAGGTTCTCATAATGCGCACCAATTCAGCAGGTCCACCTGATGCCAAGATAATCAGCTTGCTTTCCTTGTTGCCATAAGCAAGAACATGAAGACAATCTGTGGCAAATCAGCAATCAACAATGTAAATGTTACCTTACGTAAATAAATTAAATTTCAGCACCTACAATAGAAAAGACAATAATATTCTGCTGTGGGTGTTACTTGATACCAGATGATCGAGTTCAAAGTGCATAAACCTAAGACTACAGTACTTTAAAGTTTTGCTCTGTAAACATTATTGTAGAGGTACCTTACATCTCACAATTCTCTTACATTTGCAATTCAAGTACACAGAAAAGAGGGCTTCTTTAACTTCCACAATTCCCAAGTGAGAAGTCCTATCAGGATTTTTCTCTTATGCTAGTAAGATCATACGGAGATGAGCCAGGATGTACTCATGACTAACCAAGTGACTCCTGGGAGAGGGTCTTGACAGATTTTACTGTCTGGCACCAAACGATTTTACTCGTCAATTTGGAGTGTCCTAGGGCATTTGAGGTGTCAATGGGTTAACTAGTCAAAAACTATGTACCCTCAACCATTCCACTGACTCCAGCTAGGGAGAAACATCTTAGGACACCCGAGGAGTGAATGCGCTGATTGTGAAAAAGTTGCTGACACTGTAAAGAGACTCCACTGTACCTGTCACAATGGCAAGAAACTTGACATTTGTTCGACTCAGCAGGGCTACCATTTTCTGCAAACCTCCAGCAAGCCTGACAGCCATTTTGGCACCTTCTTGGTGCATCAAGAGATTGTGGAGAGTTGTGATGGCATAGAACACAACTGCTTCTACAGGAGAGCCAAGTAATCGCACAAGAGCTGGGATGCCACCAGATTTGAAGATGGATAGCAAACCTTGCCTGAAAATTAAATAAAAATCTATAATTTCTTCTGTTTTTACAAGCATTAATTTTGTGGTTTTTACTGAATCATTGAGCATTAATTGGTATTCAGTCAGGAAGTAAGGTTTTGGTTCCACACTTCTTCAACTAAAACAATACTATAGGGTACGGTACACACTACTTCAATGTGATTACACAAGTGTTGTCCATGTTATTTATTACAAACGGTACAACTTCATAAACGCGGAACGAAGAAGTTAAAAGTTATGGAAGTATTACAATATAATGGCATACATGGAAACATGAAATTGATCAGCACTAAGAAGATTACAGTCAAGATGGGTTTATTACATTAAAACATGCCTGTAGTATGACTTCCATTTTTGGGTTCATGAATTATTTATGTATTGAAAACGTGGGCAAGCGGGTAAGTGCCCTGGGCAAGGAAAATATTTGAGAGTTACTTGATCAAGGGGCAAGGTGGAATTCAAATATTTTTCGAGCCCTGCATACATGTAATTTTATGGCAGGAAGACCAACTTACTGAATTTTTTCAACGTTTCACTCAGGTAACATAAGCTTAATTATAATACTGTATTGACAGATTGTGACAAACGTTTTTTGTGAGCACTAGTGAGGCTTTTTCCAACACTTCCAACCGTTTAGAAGACATGATTTCCGATGGCTTTTCTCAAGGCCTTCAACAGGTAATGGGGAAAAACCCAACAGCTTTCTCAACACCTCCAACACTTTAGTAAATGTTTTCAACGGGTACCCAACGGCTTCAGTCGTTTAACAGGAAACCGTTAGTGTATGTTTTCGGACGAGTGGTCACATATCTGCATCTGAATTTCCAGCACTCAACAAACTACCCATGACTTCCCCCCCCCCCTCCCCCCTTTAATTACAGGCCTGCAGGAACTCACACACCAGTAAATACATGAAGCTATGGGTTTCAATAAAATTTAAAGTTGGTAGCTGATTTGTATGGGTAATCAAATGGTGACAAGTCGAATTTTTAGGAATAATTTCGCAAGTATTTAAGCAGGGGAAATCATTTCATTTTGGACAAAATGCGAATGAAATTATTCCCTAACTTCACGAGTATACCCTTTTTGATTAGCTATGAATATCATGGGTGACAAATTAGGTTCATAAGGCGTGCATTATTTTAAAACCTGGACACCATTTTGGCACTGCAGGAAAAGTTGCTATGGCAACATTGTAATTTCACATGTGAAATTACAAATTAACACTGAAATTTTGCACCAAAATTAGGGAGTACTTTGTCATTAACAGAATAACCAACTGTTCTAATTGTCCAAATACATTTAAATATTAGGTTTGTAAGAATCTGTCTAATCTGCCATGCTTCTTCATTTTCTCATAATTTATTATCAAGCGATTTATATTTTTAGAGCCCCAAGAATTGCCAGATTCGATTTATCTGTTACCTGTGGTGAGATAAGTTGTGTAAAGTGCCAGCTGCGCAGCGCGTTGTCTCAGCATCACTGGAGTTGTTCAGGGCTTTCACTAGAGTGGCAACCATTTGCGGTGAATTCATGATGGCATGACGGCTGGCATCCTTCTTGGAAAGCTGATGCACCATCATGGCAGCTTGGCCCACAACCACCTGAGAAAATCATGAAAAGGTTTAGATAATGCGCCTGAGAACAAATATCTCCATTGTTCATTTTCATTAGTTCTTTTAACCTACTGAAGCACAAAGGACTCTTGCAAAGGAGCACTCAGGTTTTTTTTGGAGTAACCCATACTCAATACCACAAAGTAAATCTCTTCATTTTCACTAAACAGGGTTAGCACGTACACTGTAAACTCTTTTGTTATAATCGTGAATATTACCAATTCAGATCCTATCAGAATGGTGCGACAACAATGCTGTCACATCACCCTAGTTAAATTGCCTTGATCCCACAAGCCTCCCATAGGTCAGTGGCAAAGCATCCACACTCATGATCAGAAGGGCATAGGTTTAACCTCTACATCCTTGAGTTAACACTGAAGAATATCTTCACATTTTCTATCTTTCTGTTTTCAAGCTACAATTTTTGTTGAATTTGCATTTACCTAAATTACATGAACAAACAGAACACAAACACCGTGACCACAACATACCTGGTCTTCATCATTCAATAATTTGGTCAGTTCAGGAATAGCACGAGTTGCAAGATCAGCATCATCCTGCAATTTTAAACCATTTATATTCAAATGAAAGGTTTATTTGCTAAAGAAACTGTGGTGCTCTGTTGAGAAAGGTTGAATTGCTCCTGTAAGAAGATTCAATGACCAACATTTTGAACAATAGCTCTTCAATCTTTTTATCATCGAAATTCACTTTTTTCAACTAGTTTGATTAAATCAAATTTGCATTTACATACCTCTTACTAATCAAGTTCAAGGGCTGTACTGTAAATTATGGCCCACATTTTTCCCCTTGAATTTATGGCCAGCCCAAGTGCGAAGTGCACAGACCATCAATCAAAGGGAGAAAACAAGGCTCCATTTACAGAACAGACCAGGAAACCGAGGTTAGTAAATCTTTATTATATCTCTACAGTAATCAGCCGTGCAGGAAAGGAAAGCAGTTGAGGTCAAGCAGAAGGTTAATTGAAATATTAACTGCCACAAAGATTGTTGTGTCAAAATCCGATAGTTGCTTGCAAGATTCAAACAGTTTCACACGTTTATTCAGCCAAACACAGCGTGCACATACTATCTGAGAGATATAATAAAAAACATTTGGTCCTCAGTTTGTCCAAAGGGAAAATCAACCTTTTAAGGACATTGCCTTTTGCAGGTCTTGCTAAAGGAAAAGCCCAAACCCCTCTCATAACTACCGTATTTACCCGTGTATAAGTCGACCTTTTATGGCCTCAAAAGAAGCTCCAAAAATCGCCCTCGACTTATACACAGGTCAAAGATTTTGAGCCAAGTTCCAGCTAAGTAATTTATTCAAAATTAACATAATAATGTTAACGTTGTCTTGGGCATAACGAAGGCAGTGGACAAAAGCCGACTTAAAAGACTTCAAAATGAATGACAAAAGACTTCAAAACGAATGTAAGCAATTCCAGTTGAAATGAAAAAGGATTTGTCCAACTCTAAATGTTGAAGATACTCACAAGCACAAATATGAAATAGACACTGGAAATTTTCGTTTTCCAAAGGCGGAAAGCTCTAAAAGTCATTTCTGTTCCTTCAAATAAAACACGATCGTTCAACGGCTTAGTAACCTGGCGCAATACTTCGTGTTTGTGCGCAAGCATCGTCACTCGTGTTGCGTGAAAATGCTGGTTGGTAATGAATGTTTTTTATTCTTTATACAAACCTGGCAGATTTAAATGCTTTTGCAAACTTCGTATTGTTTGGTTTATGAGTTTTGTTTTGTTTGTCATTTGAGAAATTATAAATCAAGGACCAATAAAACCTTGCACATTTTCGCATCGTTCGCAAGTTATTTTCAAAGATTGACTCCTGCTTCTGTGATGTTGCATTGTGCTTATCCTCTAAAGCCCTTTATCCTTGAACAACGAAAGAGGTGAGTTGGAGGTTTACATGTTCGATTTTCTGAGAACTTTTTCGAAACTCAAGGACAAAATGCCCGCATATACAACAGCTGTTGAACAACAGAACTATTAAGCGCTTGAGGCCCTGATTTTTTTGTGTATCCACATTTCCAGAAAATAATCGAAGAATACAAGATTAGTGTCCCATGAACATTTAACAAAGAAATTAAGAAATTGCATTTTTTGCCATCAAAAATGGGGGGTCGACTTATACATGGGGTCGACTTATACACGGGTAAATACGGTATTTCCTACCCTATTCTTGAATAAGTTCTAATACGTACATGTAGAGTGATGATTTAAAATGGTACGTCTGGCATTTTGAAGCAACATAAAGATACTGTACAATGTACAGTATAACATGTCTAAAATAGTATTTTAGCAGGATTTTGAAAATTTTAATGTGAATCTCTGTGATTTCAAACTTCTATTCCATGTACAGCTGTATGCCTATTCTGAAAGACAGTCAATCAAACACCATAAATTTCTTTTTGTATTATTAATTTCCACGAATTTATAGAGAAACAAATGAACATTGACTGAAAATTTAACTGAAACTTCCTTCAAGGTTTAGAGTTTTGTAACAATTTTTTGAACGACTCGTAACATTGGAACTTTGATAAATAAATGCACCAACCTCTAAGTTTTTGGTTCAGGACCAAGAAGTTTTAAACTGAAGTCGTTGAACTTCAAAGCTTTTCAAGTGTTTCTAATACATGTGAAACATACCTGGTAATTGATCAGGTTGACAACAGCTTGCTTAAGCATAAGAGATGGCTCTGCTAGACGCTGCACAGCGGTGGAGGAAGCAGAGTCAAACTGTGTGGATGGAATATGAGCTCCTTCTTCTAAAGTCTCAGGAAACATGGCTTGGCGGATGCGCTGGCTGTTTGGATATATTAGAAAGAAGTTTTGAAATAATTTTAGTTAGATGGAAGAATACATGTAACACTTCACCCCACCATGTAGAACCCTCCCAACATGACATGTAATCCATGGACTACTTGCTTGGTGAAAGTTTCTCATAAACTTTTAATAAAATAAGATTTATTTGTTTTTCAGATGAAGAAAATGAGGTTAGTGAGAGGTATCTATTTTTCAGTCTCCATTTACCTCCTTGTTGAGACATACTGTTCATTCATTGCGTGCATATCCTGGTCTGAGAACCCCTGCTCCCATTCAAACGTCATGTGAGTGGTCTTCATGTAATCGTCATCATCATCGCCTTTCACTGAATGAGTTGTGGTTGTAGCACCTGACACAATGCCAGAGTCATGATACTGTTGCTGCCACATTGCCGTTTGTTCTTGTTTACTCATTTCACCATGAGGAATTCCCATTCGGCTGGTCTCCATAGTGACAACTGAAACAAACAGAAACCGAAACATTTCAATCATAAAATAAATCACCACTGGATCAATGGCTGATGAATGTTATTTATTTAGTGCAAGGACACCCAAGTACCTGGAGAAAACCTCTTAGAGCAGAACAGAGAGGCAACAAACTTAACACAGATGTGATGCCGAGTTATGGAACCAAGCCCAGGCCACAATGGTGGGATGCAAATTCTCCCACCACAAAAAATTATTTTCTAAAATATAAATCAAATCAACTCTAAAAAAGCAGATCAAATAAAGAGCTAGTTTTTGCGGGGGGAGGCAGAGTCCTCAGAGGAAACCTCTTAGAGGAAGAAGAAACCTTACAAATGCAACCCATGTGACATCTAGTAAGAGTCAAACCCAACACACCTTGGGTTACAGCAAGTGAACCAATCACTGCCCCCACCCTGCTCAACAACTTAAAGCTTACGCTCCATCACAAAAAGCTTTGCTGAAGGAATTTATAAAAACTGCTGTTGTTTATGGAAACAGATACATTTTTGTACAATCCTGGATTATGAAATAACATATTTCTATTAAAAAACAGAAAAAGTGCCCGTATGAAGATTACACTTAGTCTAGTATAGAGTACACCGAGTATCTTGCTTGTTTCAGTCACTGTGGTTACATGTATTTCTACTTATCCCAAAACAGATTTTAACACAATATCTAGTTCTAATCACTGTGAATGAAATCAGTGATTATCTATCCTCAAAAAAATAATAAAATTGTCTGAGATTAAAATAAGCCCACAAACATGGTAACCAATGCTGAATTGTATTACTCTAAGTACCTTCATATCAAGAATGGCACATCACAGGCTACCAGTTGTAAGTTGAGAACAAAGACAGTCTCTTTTCCAATACATATGAATTTATGTCTATCACATGTGTTTCTCAAGCTACATATAGCTGTGGTAAGCTTGCACTGCCTGAAATGATGTTACTTGTTTTTACATTCAACAATAATCTGCCTCTTTGACAACAATGCTTTGGGTCCTTTTCTACACCAGTTTCAAGACACTTTAACTTGAAGACAAACTGAAGTACATGATTGTGCAAGTACAACCTTAACATCTCCATGATTTTGCTGTCACTGTCAGACTTGTTGAGAGCAAGCCAATTTATACTTTCTACACCTCAATAAATCATACAACCGTCATCCACAATATTTGTTAACACACAATATTAATAATTTTTAATTGTAGACATCACTTAAACAGCGGTCCTTAAATTAAGGAAAACGCTAGAGAAAAACAAACTGCTTATATCTGCCACTTCAGAGGCAACCAAACCATAATTTTTTTGCATATATGAATTTAAACATTAGGCCTGGCATAAAAGCCAACAAGGCAAGGTAACAAAGTATGGCATTATTTCACTCAAAGTGTTGGAATTGAAAGTGAAAGGCGAGATAAGGAGATAGATGACCTCTTCAGTTCAAATTCTCATGTCAATAAATTTACTTTTTTAAAAGCTTACTAGTTCTCGTCAACTTTTCTCATGTTATGAAGTTTTTTTAAAGACTTTTTCAGTGAAATACATGGACAATATCTGAGGAACATGATATTATCACATATTTTTTTAAGTGTCCCATGAACTTACGTAACTTAATGATAAACATTTTAAACTAAAAGACTGAATGTTGCTTGATCTGTCTGAACAGTGGTGTGTTTATGCTTATCAAGTTGTTTGTGTTGATCCAACGTAATGCACAGATGGTGACATGGCATTGCAGTCTTAAGTGTTAAGTGTTTATGATAAAATAAATGCTTAGGTTTATCCATCTGTGCTCCCATATTTTAATCAGCTTTCACCAACACTAACATGAAGTGACCTTTGTGTTTTCTTTGGCACAAGAATTCATTTTTTCTTATTTAACATGTAGTTCTTTCTCAGTAGTCGGAAAAAGAGATTCACTTGTTTTTTTATTATGAAAAAAAAATTTGGAATGAATTCACTTTCCTAAACATGAACAAGGATGTGCAACTTGATTGCAATGTACTTATAATACATCAAAGGTTACCTTTAAATTCTTGGATTCTGTTATTAGATTCCAAAAGATTAAGATGTACTTGAGAGCTTTATCAAATTCAGTTAATCGTTCACCAAAATTTGGCCCTTTAAGATGACAACTTATACCAAACATTATAATAAACCCATTGAAGGTCACATGCACAAAAAAGAGGCAATATTACTATTGCGTGTTGGTTGCACCATGCTTGCCTCACCAATATTAGAATGACAAAGTAATCAATCTTTGTCAAGACTTGAACAAACAGTTTCTGGAAGAATCAATATCCCAAAATTGAGCCGTCTGGCATTTTTTCAAACATAGCCACAGAGATGCCAACCTATGGAGATCTAAAATCTGGAGATTTTTTCCTTCCGGTCTCCCCATCTCTCCCCCTCGATCAATCTACCCACTCCCCTCCCCTCCTCTCCCCCCAAAAACGCACCCACCCATCCCCCAGCAGCTCCTTCAGAATACAAGAATATTCTGCCGCCATTGTGAATTTGCGGGAAAACAGGGTACTTATGTCAATAATTTTTATTGGTTAATCGGAGATCCAATCAAACAATCGGTTATATGGTTATGATAGCTAAAGAAAGCCATTTTGTTTAGTTCTATTAACGTGTGTTTAAAACTCAGAGATGAAGAAATGCATTAAGAAACAATGAAACGAGTTAGAAAAAATCGATTTTTTTTAAACTGTGGGGATGCAATTTGAGTCTAGAATGGAGAAACGTCTGTGAAAGGTTCAGAGTCGTTTTTATCCGGGAGATTTAATGACCCGTACGGGAGACCGGGAGATTCGTTCCGTATCCGGGAGACTCCCGGATAATCCGGGAGAGTTGACACGTATGTAGCCATCTGCCAACTTGCAAGGCGTTATTATCAAACCGGTGAGTGGTCTAAAATGCTGGAGAAATGACTGTCAGACGTTGGCAAAAGAACTCTAGGTTATTAGCAAACTGTCTAAACAGGTTACAAAAACAAGAATTAGTGAACTAGACATCAGCAAAAGTGCTTAAAGGCAAAAAATTCTCCCACAAAATACACCCTTCAACGCCCAAGAAATTAAAAACACTTGAAATCTTATCCACGACACTTCCTTATCGGGTTTCAAAAACTTTAATGAGTAGTTTGAACCAAAACAACCTGGGATGTTAATAATGGAATAAAACTTGCATAGCAAACTAAACAATACACAAAATATGCATGCTTTTGGCCGACAAACTGTTACTTCAGGTTTAAGAACTCAACGAGATATTAGCTTACATCAAGGACATAATTTAATGCGAAAGGAATTTCAGATCGCTGGCCCATGTGCAACAATAGCAAGGTCACACACACGATCACGTGTAAGCCTTAGCAAAATCTTCGCAACCACGCGCGAAAATTTTCACATATTTCACAGGTAGTGGGCTTCGAGGATTACAGACAGAATTAATCTTTCATTGAAATGAATGGCCCACGCACATTTTGATTTTTAAATTGCGACAAAAGATGTTATTTTAGACAAATGCTCACGCTAGAACGTAATCACTTGAAACGGGCGGTGCAATATACAACTCGATCGAAAAACACAAATGCTTCAAGTTTTCCAAGCAAACTTACCTTCTCTCTCCTCGAGTTTCTTCTACTCTTAACTCTGTAAAACAAAGACAATTTATTCAGATCTTCTAAATTAAAATGTTTTTTACTTTAAGTTTCCTTACAGGTTTAACAAAGTTCCGAGTTATTTTCCCTTCCTTCGGAAGCTACGTGCTTTCCGACGGATGGGAATCCTCAAAACGTATCAAAGCAATCTTTGTCTCGGAGTAAACAAGACCTAAGCTCCGGACATCACCTTAATTTCAACCCTATACAAAATGAAGCGTAAAGAATGTGATCCGTAAATTCTGACCTTACTTACTGAGTATAAACGCGAAACAACCACCTATTCTGAGCAAAAAGCGTCGATAATGCTTTGATAACTAAAGATCATAATACGATGTTGTTTACGTGTTAAAAATGCTTTAGCCTAATTTTCGATCTTACCGAATTGAGGTCTTTATGGCATCTGCTGGGGAAGAATCGGCGAACTATAACTGAGAAGACAACGAAGAGTTTTGAGCACAAGCACGTTGCCCGTTAGCAAATTTAAACCGAAAAATAGAATGAACCAACATAACAAATAAGTTATCCGACCCGCCGAACAACCGCACGATCGATACCTTCAAACCGTTGACAAGCCAAACACTATTTCAGACGTCGGAATCACGAAGGAAAAGCTTTATCGCGAACAGATTTGTCACGCACAGCGTCCTAGCCTGAAAATTTTATGGCGAGTGTGCATGAGCGACAAAACAATCCAAAACAATCATGCGTTCGAATGCATGGTACAGTAATCATGCGTTCGAATGCTACTATGTAGGTACATTTCATCAAGGCCCCCGCTAATTTCAATGTACGCGCTTTCCTAGTGAAATATCCTGGAAGGTCAACTGCATAAGAATATTCACGTGAATGAAGCTTTCCCGAGCCATTTGTTATGCAGCTTCTTTAAATAAGGGACAACAACTGCAAACAGCGGACGCCAGAAACGACGGGAGTAAGTGCGAGAATTGCCTGGGATATCAAAAGCAATCTGAAGTCTCTCTGCCAAAACATACAACGCCATAAAGAAATAACATCCAGCACAAGTTTAAAGTAAATGACATAGAACACTCTTTCTGTCATAAAAAAAATCAAATGATTTGAGCAGTTCTACGCAATAACCTTCATACTTCAAACAATTTCGTCTACAACTCTCTCCGTGAAAGACAAGAAGTCCCATAATCTTATATAACAGGTTCGCGTTTGATGAACGACAGGAAGGCGACTACTCTTTGTCGCAAAAATCACAGAAAAGGCCATTTTTCAAACAGGGTATTGTAATTATAAATCGGGTGCTTCTTCGGCAACATAAAATGCTTCCAAGTTGCGGGATCTTGAGAGCAAAACTACAAGCAGACAAAATTGCGGCCAATAAAAGCCCTATTGTTTGACGAAAACTGCATGTCGCTCCGAAAAAGCTATCGCCGTTATAACAAAAAAATATCACCACAAGATGCTCTAAAGTGACTTTAAGGGTGAGCTTTAACCGAAATAAGGCGGGTAGCAAATCTTGCAACAAGTATGGGTTAACGTGGAATATTTTGGCAAACAAGTATTCTACAATAATAAACCTTTTTCGAAGACTTTTCAACATGAATTGAGGCACTTCGCAAAGCATCAAACGCGATACAAAGTCAACCCGTCGCGGTTAGGTGGTAAATTCTTTGTTAAAAAACTTACCTATTGAGCTGGCTCGCCGTCGTCGTTCCTCTCTTTGGACTACAGAGGTCGTTTGCCGAAGAAATACTCTCTCGACGAGGAATGCTTCTTCGAGGGATTGGCAGTGAAGTCGAGCAAGTAGCGTGGGGACGATTCGTCGCCTAAATTACCTGTCAATCAAGTGCACGCAAATATGCAATAAACAGCAAAAATTACGTTTTTGCGCAATTTGCATGAAATTTTGCGGTCTCCGAAGACAAATATCAGTTTTATCTACTCCATTACAAGCAAAGATCTGAAATTAAAAATTACAATGGACTTTTTTAAATTTAAAGAGAAAATGGGAGTTTTATTCTCGACAAAATGGGATAAATTCTCCAGCGATTTTTGCTGTTCTGATGACTGAAGAATTTGTCAGGCGTAAAGTAAAAACTCCCTAGGGGCTCTGTTGGACTCCACCCATATACTTCAACAATTCTCATCGAAACAATGGGTGACATTATTACGCAAAATTTCCGTCTACATTGGTCACAATAGGATCAAACTTTCATTCTTCACATCGATTTTGTCGTCAATTCATGAAAGAAGTCATTCAGTGTAGGAGGGAATTCATTTATCGCCAATAATAGAAGGTAAACTGGTTAGGTGGCTACAGCGATCGTTATGTACACTGAGCTTTTGCGTTGTGTGTGAAGTCCAGTCCTTTCACCAAATTAACAGTTAAAATGACCCCAAAGTGAAAGTCCTTAAACTAAACCCAAAATAGCGTCAATACCTAACAGGCTACAATTAGTGGAAAGATATTTTTAAACAAATAGGTCAGTGAACCATATAAAAGGACAAATAAATAATAAAAGATAATCATGAACTTTATCGAAATGTGTCAAGTGTATCTGTATTTGGCGCTAACGGCTAAGGTACAAATTTGGGAAAACTTACAGAAATCAAATCAACTCAAAATTGAGAAGAGACGGAAACCGGAGAACCCAAAGAAGAACGACCGTTGGCAAAATCCGGATCGGATCGGATCGGATCGGATCGACAAAACTCGGACCGGAGCTCTGGAAAAAAAAAAAAACATTTCGACGAGTCTCAATAAATGAGGGGACGACTACACAAGAGAGAAAGGCACAGAATTCGACTTCTCCTGTCTTCAGCACGTTGTCTGATGTCCGTCTAGTTTTGGCGGGGATTTTGTTATTGATCCAGTCCGAGTTTTGTAAATCCGATCCAATCCGATGTGTGATTGCTGCTTTTCATTCCTAAATGACTATTAGAAGGAAGAATTTCCTCCCTCGTTTATAGTTTCACGAGTCCGTTCCCCTTTTCTCTCCAGTTTCAATTAATACCGACGACCGACCGACCCATATTTTTGAGTTTTTCAATAAAAAAGAAGAATTTGAAAGCCGTTGAGGAAGTTAATGACTTTGTAAAACATTTTTTTAAACTTTTAATCAAAAACGTAAATATTATTTTGCCCGTACAGATTTTCAGTTTTTCTGTCCGCTTAGGACGTAATGGTTGTGCGCATTCGAGATATGCTGGCCACACCGGGTGAATTGGTGTTATGGCGTGCTCAATTTGCTTTTAATGTTGTTTTTGTTTTACACTAAACTCTCTACTCGCTTCTGCTCCCTGGGCCTGTCACTGTACTCTTTTTGCAGCTTAAAACTGTCTTTGTTAAGGCTGGTTTTAACTACCGACGGAGTCGGAGTCGGAGTCGTAATCAGAAGCGCAGAACGATACGATCTAATGAAAAACTGTCGGAGTCGGAAGCAGAATACCGATTCCGCTTATGACTGCTTATTACTCCGTCGCATACGATCCAGTGAAAACTGCCTTGTCGGAGTCGGAAGCAGAAGCCGGAAAAATAAACCAATCACAATGCTCGATTCCAAGCGTTGTGATTGGTTGTTTCTTGCGCTTCTGCGTCCGACTCCGACAATCTAATTTTCACTGGATCATAAGCGACGGAGTCATAAGCGGAGTCGGAAGAAAATGGGAACGATCGGATTCTTCTAACTCGGATTCCGTCGAGCTTATGACTCCGCTTACGACTCCGATCTTTGATTTTCGCTAAGTCATAAGCACTCTTACGACTACGACTCCAACCTTTAGAGTCCTTCTTATTTTCGTTGTGTTTGTTGGTTTCTCTTTTTTTTTTTACAGCGGTTGCCATTTGCACGCGGTGGACCTCAATCCATGTTTCCATGACAAATTCGACTGCTGTCAAGTAAACAGAGGACTATCGTCATGGAAACATTTCATTCACGTCCACCGAAATTTACTTCTATTTCTACTTTATTACTCTTCAACAGTTTCGTATCCAGAAGAGACAAAAATTTTAATTTTTTTTATATGTATTTGTTTATCTGATTTTTAATTTTTAAATCAGATTAACAAATACATATAAATAATTAAAATACTAATAGATACAAATAAATTACATTAAATTAAATTACATTAAATATCAGATATAAATACATAGATAAATAGTTAACATACCAATACTAATAAGTACAAAAAAGTAAAATGGATTTAAAAACCTTTCAAATGATAAAACTAAAGTTCAAGTTTGGTCAAGATATTAATTCAGACGCTTTAAACTTTCACAGAAAGCAGGATAACCTCGTGATCTAACTACGCGGACCTGGTAAGCAATTCAACTTCATCACTCGGCGGCCATTTTGAAGTCCTTGGGGAATAAAGGCTTTGTCTTTGCATTGTCTTTGCCCGTCCAGCCTCGCATTGAATGAGAGGTTCGACGGGCAAAATCTTTTGTTTGGACATTGAGTGATATGGGTCTATTCCAGTCTCTTATTGTTCTTAGGAAAAAGCTATATAAATAAAAATCACAACGAGCCCTAGGTTGAATAAATGAATTAACTGAAAAACTAGATCGTACTGAATGCTCAAAATATATATATAGGAAAGAACAACGCAATGATCACGTGTTATTGATTGCTAAATGAAATGATATTTTTATTATTAATGATAGTGTTTTTGATTGCTAAATGAAATGTAGACGATGTATTCTTCGTCTTGCTTCCAAGGGATCTAGTGGCAATGATTTCTGCATCTGAGTGACATTTGAATACCGGTTGTAATCCGCCTTTATAATAGTGTCGAAAAATGAAAAAAAAAGTCGTTGAGGGGCGCGTGTGACTCAGACTGATAACTCCTACCGACCGCCATACAATTAGGAAACGCATTCCTAAACGGAGAAAGATCAAGAAACAATTTGAAAAAGAAATAGTGTTTCGTTTCCGAAATGGTAAAAGAAAGATAAAATATTGTAGCGCGCGTGAGTCCCTCGATCTGTCAAATTGACTCTGGCTACTTCTATTCCCGAACTCTCGAGAAATTAAATCAGAAATGTGGACGTCTACACTATGAATGCGTCAAGAGTCGAATTTAAAAAGACCAATGATACCTTACAACATGAGAACTTGAAATGTAATCATCTTCTTTTATATATTTTGATTGGGTGAAAGAGCACTTAACCTGCCATGAACACTTTCTCATTGCTCCATTTGTTTGCTGTGACGCATCAAGTTCAGTTTTTCGTGGAATACAGCACCGCAGTATAACAGATTTTTGCTATGACTACGGCTATTTTAGTTTTAAACTAATGCGAATGTTTTACAATCTAAGAGCTTCGAATTCAAATACGAATTCGATATGAATTCTAATATCAATTGAAATGCTATACTCACCGTAATCAAACCACCTTCTTAAACAATAGCCTCAATTGTTGCAACAATCGACAAACAGCGTGAGATTATTTGTTTTATGAACCATTCTGATTGGTTCCCTCTGATTGTAACATGTCCATCAGGGAGTAATGGTCAAATCTTTCTAAACTTCCCGGGGAGAAGCTCATAGATTCCACCTTATTCCGAAGTTACGTAAAGGTCTACAAATACCTTTTTTTTAAACATTAAAAACTAATACAAAACATTTTAAACTCCACTTTCAATCTTAGTCTTACCTGTTTTCCGTCCTAATTACTAGTATTACAACGATTGATTCTTGGTTTTCTCGAATTACCCGGTAACTCAATCCGCGACGTCTGTCTACCTATCACTTCGCAAAGATAGATCTAGAGATAACGTGGATTTTTCAACAATTTTTCGTTTCAGCCAGTTAATACCAATATCACTGAGGTGATCAAAATTTCCTGTTTAGGATTCATTCATTCTGTTTTGTGTTCCTCTCGTTGATCTTTTTCGAGGCTTTGGGTTCGTGTGTTCACAAGTTTGTTTTGAATCTGGAAGATGTTTAGATTTTCAATTACAACCTTTACATCAATGTAAATCTTCACGACCTGAAGTCAGGTAAGTTTGTTTCGTTTCCTAGGGAACGAAACAAAAAGCGACGCCCTTCTTGAAGAGGGTAAAAAATGGGGTGAGATACAAAACTTAATCCTTCCATTCTCTCTATTTTAACTTGAATGACGAATGTTACTCCACTGGACCCGCAATATCACATCCGATTGCCTGATAACAATCACGTTATAAAATAATTATGATAGTACGCGCACTCTCATTGGTCAATAGCTGTGTTTGGATGAGAGTATGGAAACACGGCTGTGACATCACACCAATTTTGATTGGCTGGTAGGAAATATGAGCGTGTTCAAGAAAAATCTGTTTCAATCTAGAAGTAAAAAAACCAGCATTTGCCTTCATTTGTGGAATTATCTTTGACATATATTTTATAAAAGCAAGAGAGGACTTTTTTCAGTCTTTCCATAGTCTCATCTATACACTCGGGGGAGTTGGGAGAATTCTCGACAGTTATGCAAACCCTCGACTGCGTCTTGGGTTTGCATAACTGTTTCGAATTCTTCCAATTCCCCCTCGTGTTTAGATGAGGCTATGGAAACACGGAAAACGTCCTCTATTGCTTAACTAGAGTGGGGTAATGCAAGGGAAAGGTCATGCAGTATTGCTGAATCACTGGATTGATTTGCATGTTTCGTGGAGAGAACTTAGCAACGAAGACGGCGACGGCAATGAGAATATCATCTCAAAAGATAAACTTCGCGTTAATTGTTGTAATCACTTTGTGACTATTTCAACCTTCTTAGTATGACAAGGGAGTGGTAGTTCTTCAAGAATGAGACTGGTCGGAACGGCGCTTAATTTAAGGGAGAAAATGATAATTTATCTATCTTTAAGTGCTGAAGTCCTTCATAAAACCTCAAATATGGCTCTTTCACGTCAGTGTTGTTTTGCAGACGACGGTGAGGAAATAGACAAAAGTGAAAAACGCACGTGCAGGGGCGTGCAAAGCTTTTGTTTTTGTCCATCAAATATACAAATTTGTGACGTTCTCGTTGCCGTCTCCCTTGTTGTTGCTCAAGTCCCCCATTAGGAAGTACGGAGATGTCTGGCAAAATATCGATTCGTTCTGACGCACATCTTTTTTCCTCCCTGTGGCCAATTTCCCTCATCAACCAAGTCAATATATATACATACTGTATATAAAAATCTACCAGCGCCTTACTTCTCGCATGACATGACTATTAACAATTTTCAGGCATTCATTATCGATTATTACCTAAACCGAGGGACACACATTGTTTTATTGAGGCCACAGTTAATAAGTGTTGAAGCCCCCTGTCAATTTGAATAAATGTACGACTTAATTAATTTCTTTCTCTGGCGACGATTGGGTTCGACAATGAAGACTTTATACAAATGTAGAAGAGATTTTGTCGGCTTGACACCAACTCTTTCTTTACTTCTCAGATTAAAGATTATCGTTAATTCCTGATTGGCTCTGAATTTACTATTTATCGTCAATTTTGAAGACTGACAGTTTAATGAATAGAAGAGTAGAAATCTTAATTTAATCACGAAAATCTATAAATGATGATTCATAATTATTTATTAACACTAGTTATACTAAAGTAAAATTAATTATTACTAATTATAGTAAACTATAATTTAAATTATAAATATTAAATTGCATGTAAGAGTAAAATGTCATTAAAGTCTTAAAAAGATGGGTTGTGTTTTTTTAAGACAACCCAAATGTATGGACAGGACTAGAACCTGCAAATGTTTTTTGATAACACGTTAGCTAACCACTTGACCAGGGTCAATATTTTAAACACTATTTGATAATGCTGCATCATCACTCGGCAACAACAATATTAATTAAACACTGCAAAACGCCGGCTTACCAAACTTCATGAGAAAGCTAAACATTTTAAAATCAATTTAAAGCTGAGGTCTAATTGCTCTCCAGCAGTGATATTTCATGCCAGACATAAATAATTCTTTATATTTTTGAAGAACACAGGGTCTTGATCATCAGTGGTGAAGAGGAAAAAGCGGTCCTAAAAGAGCAGAAACTCCGGTTTCAAATCCAGTCCACTGATATAACTTTTATTTTCCTTTTTCAGTTTCTGCTACCACAAGTCCTGGGACAAAGTGTCCTAAATTAATGATAATAGTAAATGTAAAGAAGATTGGAAGTTAACGATAATCGTTAATTTGGAGAATAGCCTCTTTATTTTCTAAATATATTCAAAGAGCTATGATCACCAAGCATACAACGAGGAACTCT
>NC_090871.1:10133977-10136477 GCF_036669935.1 Montipora foliosa
CACGGCCATTTCAACTCATTTTACTGAAAGCTCAACACTTGGCTCTCTCTTTGAAAACGAAGCAAATTTCAGCCTCAGATCTGTGCCAAAAAGCCAGACCGTTGTTACTTTCTGAAATGCCGTTGTTACTTTCTGAAATGCCGTTGTTACTTTCTGAAATGAATGTCTATCTCTTCAGTTTTATAGGCTTTCGCGTGCTCAGACCTGAAAGGACTGGGAATATACTTTGTGTAAAACGTTAGAAAATGTCGCGTAAGATTCGGTGGACAAACCTGTCCAGGCGGGTGATATGTCAGCTGATAACGTCCTGGGCTGAGAGGACAATCTCTCAGCCAAGGACATTATCAGCCGACATGCCAGCAAACCAAAAGGAGTTTTCTTTATTTTACAACCCTCCCATGAAAGTCTCATATAGTGGAAAAACCGCGAGTAAAAAGCCAGTGTTGAGATCTGATGGCGAATGCGCGCGACTGACATCAACAAGTACACTTGAGTGGTTTAATTAACTTTATTTTTTCTGTGATTGGAGGAAAACTTGAAACTTACCCTTAGGTAAAAAAAAAAAAACTGAGAAAAATCGGCGCTTTTTAGCGTACTGGACAAATGTCCACACAGACGGGGATTATTGCGTGATATCAGTCCACTGATTTTGCACCACGTGACGTAAAGTAGCCAATAAAATCGCGCGTAAAATTTAACCAGCAGTTTATGACTGATGTTATCGTTCTGGCTGGGTTGCTTAAAGCAAGGTTAGCGCTAGCCAGCGTTAAATACCATGGAAAACTATAGGTTTTGATACCTCTTAACCAACGGTTAGCGCTAACCAGGCTTCGAGCAACCGGCCCCATCATGGTCGTTGGGACGTCACTTGAAAACGAATGATATCTCACTTACCTCAAGGGAAATGGAACCAACCCACGCGTAAAATTTACTAAATTTCGCCCTCAATAAGCCAGGAACATTTCTTAAAAGAATAAAAGCTGTTATCTGTAACACAAAATCGCAAAACAGTCGAGGTTAGTTTGCGGCAGTTGTGATAGTTTGCCACCATTTGAGTAAGCGACCACAAAGAAAATGTTCTGGACGCCGGAACCCCACTCGATCTTAAGCAGACCGCATAACAAGCAGTCTTGTCAGAATCCCAAAAAACCACAATTCAGCAAGTCAAACATTCAATTCGGCAATTCAAACTATGAAATTTTTAAAAAGAAGACGACATTTTCTTAATTTACAAGACATGTTTCGATGTTACAAACATCATTGTCAGTTGCAAAGTGTTTGAAAAATTCAATTTACTTTTGGCTCTCTCATTAATTCAAACCTTCAATTCAATTAACTAGTTGAATTGCCGAATTGAATATTTGAATTGTCGAATTGAATGTTTGAAATGCCGAAAGGAATATCTGAACTGTCGAATTGAAGATTTGATTAGCATGTTTGAATTTTGACACTAAAAACGCGCCATAGGTTCGATTCCCAGACCTGGCGTCCGCTCTCCTAAAAAAAAAAAACAATGTTTGGTTTGATTTACTTTACCACCTATTAATTAAGAAAGATTACATTCAATTTAATATAACTGAACTTGTACTTACAGGTATAAAAGACACTAAAGAATGAATTTCATTGCAAGACACTTTTGAAGTGCAAGTGAAGGCCTGAATGGTGTAACCCTGGTGAAAAAACGATACAGCATCGCACAAGTTACATTTAACGAGAAAATGGTCTTGGTAGGGAGGTGATACAGTAACATATGCGCAACCACTGTCTCCTATGTTCCAAAAGTAATTCTTTCTTTTATCGCTTTCTTAAATCCCTTAAAATTTCATTCAAATTCACGTTTATCCCCACCTTAAGTTGATGTTTGACTGCGATGATCTCCAACTCTCATGCAAATTTTAAAGTGAAAATAAGTGATTCTGAAGTTTATTTTCCTGAGGCAAACACTGTCTTTGCAAATATTATTTGATCTAGTTTAACCTCATTCGGTAATAGGAGTAGAGGTTTCCTTTGAGGTGGATCACTTTTACGAATTAACCAATAGAGGACTTTTTCCGTGTTTACATAGCTTCATCTAAACAAGAGGGGGGAGTTCGGAGAATTCCAGATAGTTATGCAAACAAGAGACGCAGACGAGGGTTTGCAAAACTTTCTCGAATTCTCCCAACTCCCCGAGTGTTTAGATGAGGATATGAAAACACGAATCAAAAGTCCTCTACTACTTCTTGATTGAAACAGATTTTCTTGATACACGCTCATATTTCCTACCAGACAGTCAAAACGCGTGTCTGACAACACATAACCAATTAAAATACGTGTGACGTCACAGCCGTGTTTACCTACTCTTATCTAAACACAGCTATTGACTAACGAGAGTGCGCGTGCTATCCTAGTTATTTTATAAAACTAAATGTATCACTTACCAGGAGAGCAATGGCAGCAAACAAGACACAAGCGACTCCTATTGGTCCAGAGAACAAAGCTCTTTTATTGTTATCATCAA
>NC_090871.1:10146477-10153977 GCF_036669935.1 Montipora foliosa
GTCGAACTCACGACCTCCCGCGTGACAGCCCGATGCTCAACCAACCGAATGAAAGCATGTTAAGTTGGTTGTCATTTGTCGCGGCATTGAACGGGCTTCCCTCAATGAGTAATAAACATGTATTAATCGCAATGTGCCCTCGTGCAATTAAGGATTAATTTCACTTGTATTTTCAAAGTTTTACAAATTGCCCACGTCGCGTGTGAAAACTTCAATTGCCCTCGGGCCCTTACATATACTAAGAAAACAATTTGACCCCCCTAGGCCCCTCCCCCGTCTCAATGTTGTTTTCTGGGGGTCATGAACAGTTTCCTGGAAATCAACAATTTCCTAATCAATAGGATAGGGGGAGGTGGGAGTGGGGAGGAGAAGTCACTGCTGTGGAATTCACAAGAGAGAAATAGTGAAAAAGTGCTTTTTGTCGGTTTTAGTACGTTTTCTTAGCGAGTTTCATCCAAGATTGTAGCTCCCTTTGGGTGGAATGTGACTGCAAGACCACAGTTGGTTTTGCACTTTTTCAAAGTGCAATCTGCAATCACCTTAGATAAGGAAGCAATTTGACTTGAATTACCTGGCTTGCACCTGTGTAATGATAAAGTAAAATAACCAACTGCATCCAGCCTTTCCACTCATCTGTTTGATATCTGTTTAACAATACCGTCTGACACAGAAGAAAACAAATTGTTTCCGTACGTAATAAAACTGAAAATAATGCAGGAAATTATGAACTCTTTAATTTCTCAGCAAAATAGCCATTAACTAAAGGGCACTTATTTTTCTTCAGATTTTCAAATAAAATAATCAACCCATTGACGAAAATTACCAGCTGCTGCATAGTGAGAGAGGAACCTGTGTCAGCGATATATTTTCACAAAGCATAAAATGCAAACAAAGCGTTTTTTTCCACATCAAAGAAAGATAGTGAAAAAAAGGGATCTATTCCATCAATTAGCCAGTATCAAAAATACCATAACACTTTGTTTGTCCCTGCAAAATTTCGCATACGCATTGTTTTTATTTTCTCTAGGGACTTACAATGGTCCCAAGAGAAACTGGAAACAATGCTAATGCAAAATTTTGGAGGGACAAACAAAGAGTATTATCAATGGTATTTTTGATAACGGCTGACATTACAAACCCATATGCAATGCAGATTGTCTTTGAAAAGAAGAATTAAGCAAGACAGTTTCTTTCCAGTTGATCCTTTACTAGCACGTTACCGGAGAAACAATTCTGTCAAGTTAGCTAACTTCTACAACCAATTTGGGAAGAAAATAGAAAAACAAATTATTTGCTAGCCATGTAGTTACATGTAAAGGGTACTAATACATGTACGTTACAAAATACAAATACTTGGGGCTAATAATACTACAATTGCAGAGCACTGGCAATAAACATAAAGTCTTCTTTCTTTTCAAAGGCAAAAGCTGTATGAAACTCTCTTTTGAAAGAAACCTACCCCATGGTACTTCAAAAATTTGCAGTCATGGCGAGAGAAAATTTGCAAAAAAACTCTTTACAAACTGCGAATGTTTCTTTGAATACTTGCTACTGAAAGGCAATTTTTGGCAATTGCTGTTGAACAGTTAATTAATGACAATGAGTCCTTGAAAGGTAGCTATGCTCATCTAATAGATTGGAGTGACTTAGAAAGGCTTTCTCTTATCCAAAAGAGTTTACAATGAATGAGTTGGTGCTTAAGAAGTTCGCCTCAATTTGCTCCATGATGGTGTGCAGTCAAGGGGTAGGCATCCAGAGTGTACTTTGTAATCCATTGACTTCGCGGAGACACTGTCCATACAAAAATCACTCATTAGCAAGCCACAAACACTTGTGTTCAGGATGAATGAACAGGCAACCCACCTGTTCAGCAGGGACCCACGTCAAAGCTCCAAGTACCAAGAAAATCATTAAAAAGAGCACAAAGACAACACGACTATATTCCTTTTGTTCCTTGAAAAACAAGTTTGTCCTGAGAAAAATAAAATACAAAACCAACCGGTTCAGCACTAAGACTGGGAAGTTGTCAAAAGTCCCAAAACTTTCAGGCGAATTTTTGGTGTCATAAAATGCTCTGTATTTTAGAAATAAAAAATGAAACTGTCTCAATTCATTAAACTTGGAAGTTGCTTTGTCTTCTCTGGTCTTGAGCACATGTTCAAAGTTCAATTTTTCACAATAATTATACAGATCTCAGCTTACAATTTTATTGAACTACGCTAGCCACACAGAACAGAAGCTGATTTCCAGGCGGGGCATAGGTAAACACATTACAGGATGGTGCCTACTATTGTTATTGCGCATAATTATATTCTGAGCATCTCGACATACTCGGGTTTCCTATTGGTGATGCTTACTGATGCAGAGATATTTTTGCGCGGTTTATAACTATCCGGAGAAAGTAGCTCTTACTTAGTACATGTACTCTTGGTATCCAAAAGGAAAATTGGGAGTAACCCTGCATTTTTGAGAGATAATTAAGCTTCAATTTGAGAAAGAACGCCATACATCGTATTTTAATTTAAAGCTTTTTACAAATATTATTCATCAATTATCTCTGAAAAATGCGTGATTACCCAAAATTTTCTTTTTGGATTTCAATAACACTTGTTAAGATCTACAGTTTCTGCATAATCATAAATCGAGGCAAAAATACCTTTGAATTAGTAGGCACCGTCCTTAAGTAAAAAGATTGCACTATAGTCAGAGTGTTTTCACTCACGTGAGCAAGGAATTAACATATTGATCACTCATACCTGTCGCATAGATAAAAATAAAACGTTATAATCGCCAGTTTGAATAATGCCTTCATGACAGGGTACATTTTATTGGAATAAACCCAGCGCAATGAGAAACTAGGGCGACCCCCTGGGGTGGTTGGTTCAGCACCTGCCAAAAAAACAAAAAACAAACAAAAAAAACCTTGACATGAAAAAGTGTTACACTACAGAATGATTTCAATAAGGTATAATAGAACCCAACACACAGAAATTGCACTCTCACGCAAACAACTCTTCAATGATTCTTACCACCAGAGCCAAGAGGTTCAGCAGGCCACAGATGCCGACAGACCAACATTATCAAGAACAACACAATGCTGAAAAAAAATGCAAGCCAATAAAATGTTGGGTTTCTCTAAATTATCTGTGCCTGGCGGGCAAGTGAAAGTGTCAACGCTTTTGGGCGAAATTTTTGAGGAAATTAATTGTGCTTATAAGGATTTTTTTCAAGCTCATAACTTATGGGATAGTTCATCCTGGCTACAGTTTGCCCAACGGGAAAACTGGAAAATTGAATTTCTTTGCACACTGTGATGAGTAAAGTCATATGATGAGTAAAGTCATATGATGAGTAAAATCTACAAGTGTCACCCTTAGAAGGAAATTAAGGGGTTTTAACAATAATGATAATAATAATAATAATAATAATAATAATAATAATAATAATAATAATAATAATAATAATAAAGGGGCTATGTCATGCAAAATGAAGTAATTTCATAGCACTCAAAAATGTCCAAAATGAAGACTGAAACACTGCAATAACCACTTAAAACTGCTGAAGAACAAAATAAATACAGCAAAAGGAAAGAGAAGGATGGATGTACACAAATGGACAGAGTGAAACGAATAGCGTTTGGGTTATCTTTGAAAAAAGTCGGCCTGACATTCTTCAACTTTATGGCAAATTGCCTGGATAAAGGTTGTTTTTGATCAGAATCATTTTTTTGTCATGTAATGATAATTTTACCAGTAAAGGAATTCTGCATTAAAATTCTAAAATAGAGTTCAGTTATTTGACCATTCAGTTCTTTGGAATTTAGTCTGTCTACGAGTTTTATAGCTGTGTTAGTTATAATATGAGCTGTACCGGTGTGTTTATTAAAAGTAACAACAATTATAAAGGGAAATCTGTGACTTGTTAAAACAAGAGGAGATTGGTATAGTCAATCTAATGATACAAATCTCTCTCAAACACAGAATTTCAAAAATGTGCTGTTTATCATTGTGTTGAAACAAGGGCACTGCTACATGTACTTTGGTGTACCTTCTGTTAATTAAACTGATTTTGGATTGTTCTTTTTAAAAGAAAAATATTGCTCATAAAATAAAAAATTACCAAACACATTACCAAGTGATAAAGACAGCAAATGTGTTATTTTGCAATTGCGTGGGTCTTGGAGATGGTATGCAGCAAGTTGCATCAGAAACTTGAAGATATTGGTTACAGTAATAGTTGAAAATCAAGTCAAGCTCCTGGAAAGAAAGGAGTTAACATAAGTTGACATTCACATTGCAACCAGATTGACAATCTGACAAAGTTTCATGCTATTCTGGTTTGGAGAATTATGAATTCAGCTTTAACAGTAACTGTTCAAGGCCACAGTTCGACACTTCTGTCTAGCGTCTTCTCCAGGGGTGATCCCAACCTATCACAACAGTCATTTTATATGCTCCCAAATTTGAAAAAAAAGTAATTCATGATCTTTTCTTTTACAGTGCAAACGTGCCTTACCGTGGCCACCCAACAAACTTTCACATTTGACAATTACGTGTAAATAAATTATGTCTACTCAGCAACCCAAGCGACAGCGTTCAACTGACAACGTGTGAAATTTGCAAGGAGACGCGACTGTCAATCAAATTTGCAACCCTGATTGGTGGATTATTTGTAAAAAAAACTCTGTTAGGTGGCCACGGTAAGGTGCATCACACTGTAACCCATTGACCCCTAGGATTGAGACTTGATAGATTTTTCTCTGTCTTAAGTCAGACAACATTACTCGTCAGTGGGGTTTGGTTAAGGATTCAATGGGTTAACAACTTCTGGCATCCACTCATTAACCCATTAACTCCTAGGAGATTTTACTCGTTAAGGGTGTTCACAAACTGTGATCCAGCAAGCCATGCAAGTCATGCATGTTCAGTCACATGGCTCACATGTTAATAATTAAAATTGCTAACTGAAGCTACATGTATCTCAGGATTTTAAAAGTAATGCCTGTAACAGAACTTTCCTGACAATGATATCATACCAAAGCAATAATTTCTGTGCCATAGTGAAGTCCATCCAGTGATGCTTGAGGTCTTTGGCGAGCTGAATTATATGAAGCCCACATGACAATTACTGAGGAATTTTCTGGTAGACTAAGGGAAAACACACACTTTAGATCTCTAAAATTTACTATGTCAGTGAACTGCAAAATAGAACAAATCGATAAAGATGTGAAAGACACAAGTAATTCTCGCACATATAATATTGTTGAAGCCACCTGGCCTCAGTTGTTCAAAAGGTGGATACCGCTATCCACCGGGGGATAAATCACTATCTAGTGGATAAACACAAGCGAAAGCAATTGAGTTATCCAGTGGATAGTGATTTATTCAGTGGATAGCGCTATCCACCCTTCGAACAACTGGGGCCTGGTGTCTATTAAGAGACAATTGCTTAATTAAATTGTCCTTATACTTGCAGGGATCACTTTCGTCTATAACCCCCAATTCATTCAAATAATTATACATTATTATTCCAAATCAATAAGTTCGAGCTTTTCTTTGGAAGGTAGCTTAGCACACCTAGATTGGATTATAGCAAACAAACCCTCAAAAATCACAAGGAAAGACCTTCTAAGCACATGAAGTAGTTAGAATGAAGGAAGAAAGATTAAGGATCGATATCATTGGAGCAACCAAGTTTTGGTTTACTGTAGTATGTTGAAACATTATTATTATTTCGGCTCTATTACAGAGTCTATTAAAGAGTTAAAGTAGTTAATATTCCCCAAATAAGTGTTCCTGAATACTTGAAACACGTTTTGCTGTTGTGTTGTGAGTATTACATGTAGTTTAGTTACTGGGTTGCCAAACCCAGTCGGAATCTCGGTTTCATTTCGTGGGTTTTTTGTTGTTTTTATTGTTTTCCGTGTCTGGAAAAGGCTTGCCTGTCACTCCCCTGCTAAGTGGTGTCTTTGTGCATAGAGTCTTCTGTGCGTATTTCTTGTCAAAATTTATAACAATTGAAAGAAAAAGAACCCCCCCCCCCCCCAAATTGAAAAAAATTGCCCGGAATGCTGCACGTACCACAGGGGCAACCCAGTGTACCCTCACGGAGGGTCTAGTTAAGTTTAGTTTGTGAGGGATGCGTGTGTGGAAGTGTTCCCATTACAAGACTAGACAAAAACACTTGGAACTCCGTGCCCTACACTTTGTGAGTTGTACGTTCTTTAAACTGTCCCATAAAATTTTATGAAAAAGGGTTATGCCACAGGTGCCCAGCTAATAGAGGGCTTCACAGCTAATAATGGTAGAGCTGTGGCAGCATGATTGCACAGCCATGGGTTTGAGTCCTGTTCTAAGCTTAATTTTTTCCACCCTTTTGGCTTCTGCTTAAAGTTATATCCTCTGTTCGTCCCTGAACCCGATGCAGGAGATCTTCACGACCCCCGGACTGGATTTGTAGTGCACCGACCCTAACCAGGCATTTCTTGTGTTATTATTATGGGATGTCTGAACATGTTTTTTTCGCGCTCCAAAATAAAATTTTGCAGTCTGGAGTTTAAGCGATGTAGTTCAAGTTATTGTTCCTGGTATCATCCAGTGAAGTCATTTGCAGTTTGAACCAAACATCCTCAACTGCAGTGATAAGCTTTGCTAGTCTGAAAATTGTTTCATAAAATAATACACGTATAAGTAATAAAAGCCAACTTCTATGATCAACTGTCACACCATGAGCCAAAATAAAATACAGGTGATACTTACAACATTTCAAAAGGGATAGAATTGAAGAGCCGAATCTTTTCATTAGTAATCACTTTACGTGCTTCGTTAAGCTTGTCCTCCACAACTGGTTCTGCGGGAAAAATAAAAACCATTCATTTGTCAGTCACACTATTGAATCAGAAGTCAAATTAAGGTATGTTGTCTTTGGAAGGCAAGAGGATTTTCAGCTTGTCAACAATTGAAATTATGGCAGCGACTCCTGACAGCTGTATCAAGTTGTACTAGACGTGTCACAAATCGAAGGGGCATACTTTACACACTAGGCAACAATCCAAGACTTGAAGACAATGAAATGCCCAATGAGGTTTATTTTCAGTCAGCAAGGGAAAAGAAAGAGAAGAAAATAACTTTATTAATTAGTGTCTGGTCTTCTGGCACTGGTGCACTAATTGAGGACACTGTGAACTGAAATCAAAATTAATTAACACAAGTCGAATCAAATTTTGGTTTCTGAGGGGAAGAGGGGAAAACCGGAGTACCCAGAGAAAAACCTCTGGGTGCAGAGTTGAGAACCAACAAACTTAACCCACACTTGACGCCAAGTCTGGTAATTGAACCTGGGCAGCATTGATGGGAGCACTGCATAATCCCTGCTCCTCAATGACTAAAAGCGAACAAAAGCCCCAAAACCTGGAGAATCCGACCACCTTTTAACTCTAAGCAAAATTCACTAAGTGTAACTTTAAAGTGCCCCTGTGATAAAAACAATCACTTCCTTTTT
>NC_090871.1:10158977-10173977 GCF_036669935.1 Montipora foliosa
AAAAAATTGTGTTAGTTTTTAGATTTCTGTGCTGTTAGTGTTGGCTCAACCATTTGTACCATAGATGTAGATATACCACCCTAATGGTAATTTAACATCGGATTCCGAACATTAGACTAAGTATACGTGTACATGTATTGGAATTGTATTCATTGTAGCTACATTTTTATATTGTCTGATATGAATTGCGTGTGTTCTGTATGTACATGTATTGAACTGTATCATTTGCATCCTCTGCATAATTACCATATTTTCCACATAAAACAGAAAAAATGCTTGATACTAGAGATAAAGCAGCTGCTTACATGTACATGTACCATCCTCACAAAAATAAAAAAAAACGCTTATTTTCCTGAAAATTGAAGAAAACATGCTATTTTGTTTGCAAGTTTCCACGCATTTTTCGACAATGAGCCAGGACTTAAGTTAAACCATTTTCATACCATACCCTAGGCTCAAAATTTTTAAAAAGATGCAACAAGATAAGAACATTTAGCTGCAAGTTATGACAATCATCGTTGAAGTTTTACAAAACAAAATACATGTAGGAGCCCGCAATACATATGTGTAAAAAGCCGATCAAAATGGTGAATGATCAAGGGAATGGATTGTGGTCCAACCACATTACTATTTTGCTCCATATCTCCAAATTGAAACAAATTTATAACATTTAGAACCAAAATATTATTTTTATCGCTTTATTTATTTTAGCAAAAGTTTTGGCAAAATGCCAATTGCTAAGTAAACCCCTTATTTTAACGGTGAAAGCTGGTCACAAATTGGCGACACCTCCAGATATCTTAATCGTGACTGTTTTGGTTGCAATTTCGAGTCCTGATTTACCATAAGCGTGCAAATACATGTACATTGGATGGGCCTTATAATTATTAGTTCTATAAATTGTTTAAATTTCCACATAATCTGGTGTAATTTAGATGCATAATCGACACATGTTTACATGTACAACTGTAATATGGCCAAAATCCTATCAGAAGCCCAGCATTTGGGACTGGGCTGTAATAATAAACACTTAATGACTTGTCCCAAGGGAAACAGTTAATTTCGTTTGCCGAGAATCTCAGCCAAAAGAGTCTTCACGCCACAGTTTGGTAAGGATGGGGTGCTTGTTGGAAATTTTGAAAAGAACCCCTAAGAGGTACCAAGCTCCTGTCTTGTGGGCGTGGCATAATTTTTTTTTCACCCCTAAGAGGTAACAGTTTAATTATTAAAAAAACAACCCATTTTGACACTTTCATACTTTTTCATACTTCATAGTCAGAGATAAAAATGATTGCTTCAAATACCTCCCACTCTGGCATAAAGTTTATGAACATATGTCACAATTTTTTATCTTTTTTCACAGGAGGTGCTTGAACATTATTGTATAAATGAAACAGTAAATAAAATCGAATTCTCTGATGGCACAGTGTCTATGTAAAGTTCTAGTGTCCATCCAGATATTATTAAGTTTTCAAGGGATTTTCATGATATTAAGTTTTTGAGAGCATTGTCATGTAAATTTTTATGGTATTTAACACAACATTCTCATTACTGGAACTGGAAAATATTGAAAGTGGAGGAAGAATTAAAATTCCAGTGCAATTGATCATGAAGTTAACAAGATGCAAGGCGGTGAAAATCAAAGCCTCGTTATCCAAACTGAATGTACACTCTGTTACCGATGAGTTGTGAATTCTCTGCGTTAATTAGACAAAAAAAAATTACTTAATTGTTAGATGTCTCCTGTCGTAATTTTTTGGCTCCCTAAAGGTACTGCTAAAGCTCCCACTCTGGACCTTTCGAGACTACACACCCTAAGAGGTAACAAAACTGCCTTTTTTAACCCCCCAGAAGTAAAGTAATAAAAGCCATACTACAATGCACATACACTGTAATACACTCCAGGAAAACTTACCACACTTGTATTGCTTACTTCGCCAGAATATGATAAATCATGATGCTGCAAAGAAAAGTGAAATTTTCAAATATTCAATAACTTTTCCATATTTTATAACTTAATATCTTAAAGCTCTCCAAACACTTAAAAACTTGATGAGAAAGTGGATAGCAATCACACAGGAGGAAGAAACTGTTAGACAAAATTAATATTGTCACTGCACCAGGAGAGTTTCAGAGGGTGCAAAGTAGCTGATAGTAGGTTTAGTGCCTCAGGAAGATTAAGGGTGAGATAAATAGGAAAAATAATAATGAATTTCTTTTATTAATGTTGCAGGTAATTTTTTGCAATCCAGTTAAATTTAATTTTAACTGGTTATTTTTTTCCAACCAGGTAGCTGCGATATTATGAAGTAGTGATCAATACCGCTGACATAATATCGCGAACTCGTAGGAAACGTTTCGGTGACGTTCTTGTAAGTTTACTTCAGTTTTCGCCAAGACTGTTTAGTTGAGTTTGCTCGTTTTGAAGCTAAGGACTAACACATGGTGTCAGAAGTTAGTGGATGACGCTGTTTGCCGACCGTATTTGTGAAATATTTGTATTGTGAAAACCTTGGTTCGTTGCTGTTCGCATAAATCGAAACCGCGTGGTGTAAAATGGCGGCCGGGCGTCTGTTAAACCCACCGGATCATCTGCAGCTTTCAAGTGGAAATGTATCTCAAAATTGGAAAAGATTTAAGCAAAAGTGGAGTAACTATCAGCTAGCTATCGGAATAGCCAGAAAAGAAGATCCCATTCGAGTAGCAACTTTTCTCACTGTGATTGGCGACAAAGCCCTAGATGTTTACAATGCATTCACGTGGGACAGTGACGCAGACAAAGTCAAAATGGATAAAGTTCTAGAGCATTTTGAGCAGTACTGTGAGCCTCGCAAGAATACAATCTACGAGAGGTATTTATTCTTTTCGCGTGGACAGGAAAGTGGGGAGCCCATTGATAAATATGCCACTGTTCTACGAAACATGGCAGACTCTTGTGAATTTCAAGATTTGAAAGATTCGTTGATACGCGACCGCATCGTGTTTGGAATCGCTGATCACAACGTGAGAGAGCGTTTGTTGCGAGTCCCAGATTTGACGCTGAATAAAGCTCTAGAACTTGCACGAGCTGCCGAAGCAACCCAAAGCCAGTTGAAACAAATGCAAAACTTGCACGAGGTTAATGCAGTAGGGAAGAAGAAAGAAAACTTCTTCCGAAAGAAACAAGAAGAGAAGAAAAAATCAGCCAACGGCAGTGCTCAGCATATCGACTGCAAATTTTGTGGCAGGAAACATGTACCAGACAGATCAAAGTGCCCTGCATATGGCCAACAGTGCAACAAGTGTGGAAGAAGAAACCATTTTGCTGCGAAGTGTACAGGAGGAAGGCAGTCCAGTCGTAATTTACATGCCAATCAGAATTTGAATTATGTGCAAGAAGATTCAGATGGGAGTCAATTTGAAGAGTATACTATTGATGTCATAACTTATCAAGTCAGTGCTGTGGAAGAAAAGAAACACCCAAAACAGTTGTTTACATCAGTCAAAGTAAACAATGCTAAAGATGTTACATTTCAGTTGGACTGTGGAGCAACTTGTAATTTGCTATCACTAAAAGAATTCTCAAGCATTATGGGGGATCCCAAAGATCTGTATTTGAGGAAAACATCTGCAACACTCAAGATGTACAATGGAACCACTATGACTCCACTTGGAAAGTGCACTCTCAAATGTGCCAAAGGTGAGATGAGTACAGATGCAGATTTTTTTATAACTAATGAGGATGTCAGGCCTATATTGGGTGCTGAGTTATGTCAGGAACTGAACTTAATCAAGGTTATGGCAAGTGACATTTCAGAGTCAGAAACTGTGAATGCAGTAAATGACAAGGTTCAAACTGCCCACATTGTTCTAACCAGAGATCAAATTTTGAAACAGTACAGTGATGTTTTTGAGGGATTAGGGTGCATGGATGGCCCATACCATATGGAACTCGATGAAACTGTAAAACCTGTTGTCCACCCCCCTAGGAAAGTCCCTGTAGCACTAAGAGACCGTTTAAAGGAAGAACTGGACAAATTAGTCAGAGAGAAAGTTATCACCCCCGTTACAGAACCTACAAATTGGGTGTCTAGTTTGGTTCTAGTAAACAAGCCAGAGAAGTTAAGAATTTGTATTGACCCACAAGATTTAAACAGAGCCCTGCTGAGAGCTCATTATCCTCTCCCCACCATTGAAGACGTGGCAACTAGGCTATGTAAGGCTAAAGTCTTCTCAGTTTTGGATGCAAAGAATGGATTCTGGCAAGTTCAGCTAGACAAACCGTCGTCACTCTTGACCACGTTTAATACACCCTTTGGCCGTTATCGCTGGCTTCGCTTACCATTTGGAATCAAATCAGCCCCAGAAGAGTACCAGCGAAGAATCCATGAAAGCCTACAAGGTCTGAAAGGTATAGAAGACATTGTGGATGACATACTCTGTGTTGGTGAGGGTGACACCTATGAAAACGCAGTTAAGGATCATGACAGAAACCTAATTGCACTCTTGGAGAGATGTCGTGAGAAGAATATCAAGTTGAATCCAAAGAAGTTACAGTTGAGAAAGCAAGAAGTGCCCTACATCGGTCATGTACTGACCCCGGATGGCCTCAAGCCGGATCCAAGTAAGGTCAAGGCAATTGTAGAAATGCCTACACCTTCAGACAAGAAGGCCGTGCAAAGGGTGCTTGGAATGATTACGTATCTTGCGAAATTTCTGCCTAACCTGTCTGATGTGACGGAGCCGTTGAGACGTTTATTAGACAAAGATGTGCAATGGCACTGGAACGATACACACGAGAAATCATGGAAGCAAGTGAAACAATTGATCACAAGAGAACCAGTGTTGAAGTATTTCGACCCCAGTAAAGAAGTAACACTGCAATGCGATGCATCGGAATCTGGACTGGGTGCTGTCATACTGCAAGAGGGTCAGCCTATAGCATTCTCGTCAAGAGCGCTTACCAGTACTGAAAGAAATTATGCTCAAATAGAGAAAGAGCTGCTCAGCATAGTTCACGGGTGCACACGCTTTGACCAGTACGTTTATGGTAGGCCAATTACAGTACAGACGGATCACAAGCCGCTAGAGAGCATTTTCAAGAAATCTCTGCTTTCGGCCCCCAAAAGGCTCCAAAGAATGTTATTACAGCTCCAGAGGTATAGCTTGAATATAGTGTACAAGCCTGGAAAGGAACTATTCATTGCTGATACACTCAGTCGAGCATTCCTTCCCAATAAGCCGAGTACAGAAGAGTTGAAGTCGGAGGTTTTATCAGTCAAACAGGAAGAGCATCTAATCAAATCCATTGAAGAGATCAACATGGTCGAGTTTCTGCCAATCACAAGTCAACGCCTTGTTGATCTCAGAAGAAAAACTGATCTTGACGAAGGTCTTCAGCAGTTGAAACATATTATCAAGATTGGTTGGCCAGAAACAAAAGAAGAAGTCCCATCAGAAATCAGGAGATATTTTGACTTCAAAGAAGAGCTCAGCATCCAAGATGGTATCCTCTTCAAAGGAAATCGAGTAATAGTACCTGTAGCGCTAAGGCCCCACATGATCACGCAAGTACACTCAAGCCACCTTGGTATTGAAAGTTGTTTAAATAAAGCAAGAGATGTCCTGTTTTGGCCTGGCATGACCGCAGAGATCAGGGACTGTGTTTCTAAGTGCGAAACATGTAACACTTATCAGACAAACCAGCAGAAAGAACCACTCATACCTCATGATCCACCTAAACGTCCTTGGTCTCATGTTGCAACAGACCTTTTCAGTTTTGACAACAAGGAGTGGTTCATCATCGTTGACCACTGGTCAGATTACTTTGAACTGAACCAATTATCCAGTACCAACTCAAGCTCTGTTATCAAGTCTCTCAAGAATCAGTTCGCACGCCATGGCATACCTGATACTCTGTATTCTGACAACGGACCACAGTTTGCTTCCAGAGAATTCAAAGAATTTACATCCGCCTGGCATTTTGACCACCAAACGTCTTCACCACACTATCCACAATCAAATGGCAAGATTGAAAATGCTGTTAAGACAGCCAAGAAGTTACTAACCAAAGCAAAGGCAAGTGGACAAGATCCATACTTGGCCATTGTGGACTGGCGAAACACACCTTCACCCAGTATTGGATCATCACCAGTACAAAGATTATTTGGACGACGTACAAAGACACTGTTACCTACAGCAGGAACTTTGTTACAGCCAAAGATCGTGGAGGGAACTGAAGGCAAGCTCAAAGAAAGAAAGACGAAACAAGCACTGTTTTACAACAAAGGAACAAAAGAGCTTCCTGTGCTTCAACCCGGAGACACAGTGCGCATGAAACCGCTGCCATCAGACAAAGAAAAGCTGTGGAGAAAGGGATCTGTTGTCAAACAAGTGGCACCTCGCTCCTACGAGGTAGATCGTCAAGGAACTATGTTCAGGAGAAATAGAAGACACTTGGTAAAGACCAAGGAACCATCGCCACAGTTGGATTTGGAATCCCAAGAAAACCTGCCAGCTAGTAGTACCCCTTTACCTGTGGAAGGACCACCTGTGGTGCAAACAAGATCTGGTAGAATCGTTCATAGACCAGGATGACTACGAGATTTTGTTTGAGGAACGTTGTTTAGGACTTTGAACTGTCATCGTCTGATTGAGTGCTTTATGGTGAATAACTTTTTTTATGAGAAGGGAGATGTGATATTATGAAGTAGTGATCAATACCGCTGACATAATATCGCGAACTCGTAGGAAACGTTTCGGTGACGTTCTTGTAAGTTTACTTCAGTTTTCGCCAAGACTGTTTAGTTGAGTTTGCTCGTTTTGAAGCTAAGGACTAACACAGTAGCTTTGTTTCTAACCAGGTATTTACCGGTACTTGAACTTTTGCAGGCACTGTTTGGGGTTTAAGGACATTCGTGCCAAAAATCTTCCAACAGCAAGATTTTCTTCATTTCTCGCCTAGAGTTCGTAAAGGTCATAAAGTACTTACTCTAAAAATAAAAATAAAAATGGGGGTCACCGACTTTGTTTCAGAGAAAATTCCTTAATTTCGAGAAATAGGTAATAATAGCGAGATGTAGCATCATCTGCTCATCCATCAAAAATCATAAAAATAAACCGTTAGAGTGAAGGTTTCCATGCATAGGTTTTTAGGAATGGGATTTTTAGACAATTGCATGCCACTAGGGACGTCGTAAACAGTAGAGCTCATCCTCGACGAGCGTTTTCGTAAGCTCTATCCATTGCAACCACTCCCGGAATTCAATGGCACGAGGAAAGAAAATGTTATTACCGGTATTAAGGGACCAGTCATTATTTATGTAGAGGGAGGGTGGGAGAAAAATAGGGGGGGGGGGGGGGCAAGGCTATTTTAAATTAGCAAAGAGGGGGGGCTATTGTTTTTTTCTGGTACAAAGATAAGGGGGGGTCACATGATTCAGCAAGATTTATAAGAAGTCAATTCAAGAAAGTTAGACTAGTGAACCAGTTGGATCGGTGGAGTATAAAGATATTTAAAACACTGATACTCTGATCAGTAATTTAATACCATGACATTTGTTGTGTCCTCAACATGTGAATTGAAAAACAAAACACAATAACATTGTTTGTAAAGCCAGCCAGAGGAAAAAGTCAACTTGAATCTTGAAGGAAGCAACAAATCCTTCATAATGCTGACCTCAGTTTAGCAGTTCAAAGTAGTTCAGTAAACTAAAATACAACTTTTACAACTCAAATACTGCTATACTGCTATTGATTAATCATGTCTTGTGATTTTAACAAAAACAGTGCAGTAATATAAAAACTTGAAATAAGTTTTTCTTCCAAGTATGACAGTTCCTTAACTCCACGCTCACAGTTGGAAACATCAAAATGAAGGACACTTGATTGAGAGTTCATTTGCCAAGTATTTACCATAGCAAGCATCATTATCGCTACTCATAATTAAATTTATTCTTATTCTATTTTCTCCATTTCGATTTTTGTTTCCCATCTCTTTTTTCTCTCTTTGAATAAGTACTCTTCAAATGCACATTCAGTCATGTGCGGTCTTGCAGCTTCAAAGATCCTTGGCAAAATTTCTGGTCTACACGATACATTGATTTTGTAATTTAAGAGGTTTGTCATCTTATAATTGTATGTGATAGTAAGCTTTCAATTATCACTGGCCTTATAAACATCTAGCCAGTAGATGCGAGGGAGTGGGAGAGGTGGGGTCATGGTTGAAATAATTGATAGATAAGGGGGGTCGCTTGCTATTTGCATACCCTAATGGGGGGGGGGGGGGGCACACAAAAAATTTGGCATGCCCAACCCCACCGCTCTCCTTTAATGTCAGGCTCATCCTGCCACTTTTTCAAATTATTCGCCATTTTCCTGCTCTGCATGTGATGTAGCTGTGACTTGTCCACTCATTTGTGGCTTTTTAATTTCTTTTCTCTGAGAGATTCCGAAAACCACTTCATACAGCATTTTGCCAATTGTTCTGTGAATGGTTATGTGTTTTTTTACAAGCGGTTTCTCCAAGATGATGACACCAGTGCTTCGGAGACGAGTTCTTTTCTTTGATTAAACCGCAAAGGTTATCTTTTGTTGTTCTATGTGCACTGTGGGAACGCTGTGTTTGCAGTGAAAATCAGTTTGTTAACATGACTAGAAATGATGCCTTGTTCCTGGTGTATTTTGCATAGCAACATAAATAAACTTCGTACAATATTTGACTATTAATTTTTTCAAGCCTCACTTTATATCATTTACGCATGTGCGAAATGGTGGTTGTCGTGAAGGCTTGGAAATAGCTTAACGACTTCAGTTTCTGATTTGATGGCTTAGCCGTTAATACAGAGGAAAAGTAATCTCACATGTCCTATGGTGCAAGGGTTCGAATCCTTGGAGTGGCATGGAATGTTGTGAAAGTTCAAGGTAAGAGGCACAGTCCGTTGGTAGTAAGGAAGGACAGTAAAGGGGGAAGGAGAGGGAGAGACGGTAAGTGGACGAAGAACGGAAGGCAAGGGAAAGGTGGAGAAAAGTTTTTTTTTTTATTCGCCCTAAAAACCCAAGCCCCATTTTTTTAAATTACATCCCCAAAAAAGGGGAAAACCTTTTTTAGACAGTTTATAATAACCTAGGTTGAAACAAAATCACCTAGTTTGGTTGCAAATTAACCTAAGGAACAAAATGACCTGCAAACATATACATTACATAGTGTCTGTAGTTTCTCCTACCCTTTGAAAATTAAATAAATAAAATTTTATCTACCGGCCTAGCTTGGTCCGTAGGGGAAACAACTTTACCCTCAAGACCTCAGGTCAGTTTTTCCCTATACAGACCTCTCGACCAGTGAATAACATATATGTATGTATTAAATGTACATATCAGATCTCAAAGGCCTCCAACCAAGCTAAAAACATCCTCCTTGATCTTCACAATAATATGAATTTAATATTTATTGAATATTATTTGTCCATAACATAAATCTTATAAGAAGTTCAGACTGACAAGTAAAAATTATGGTAATTGATATGAGAACTCACAGCTTTTCCTTCATCTTTCACTGTTTTTAGACTTATTGCCTGTACCAGATGATAATAAAGACTCCGTGTTCTTGAATCCCCAATAAAAGCTACTGGGTGGCGCTGTAAACAGGTCCTCAATTCACTTGGAATGCAAAAAAAATAAACCTCAATTTTGGACTTTTTATACATCAGAACCGCAATTCCCAAAAACAAAAACTTTGGAAAAACTTTAGGAGGGAAGAATTTAAGGCTCTCACGGAAGGGGCGGGGATGCTCATCATTATTATTTATTTATTATTTTATTCAACTTTATTTAAACACAGTGTCTGGCTCAGTAAGATGGTTTTCAGAAATGTCATGTACATGTGACAATTACAAGGTACCGTAAACACCCACAGATGAGCTGCAACTTTTTCTCAAAAATTGTCGCTAGAAATCAGGGGTATGGCTTATCTGCAGGAACATTTAAGAAAGGCTGCTTCTGGTGTACAGTTTTCCATTTTTGCGAATGATCTAATGCCTCGTTACTAAGCTACGAACATTCCACTCACGTTCTTGTTGGAAGGCAAAAATCTATGGAAAGACTGTGTTGAATGAAGAAATTCCTGTCAACAAATACCCGACAAAGATCAATCATAATATTGTTAAAGTTGGTAGAATTGATGTTCATTACTGACATTATAGTGCTAAAATTGTGGGTAAGATGGGTAAGAGGTTGAAGGATTTTTTCCGTTTCAATGTTAATAGTGAGTTTACGTTCGATGAACAGTGGATGAAGAAGATTTCTGAATACTCAACTTTGGATTTCCCTTGACTTCTTTCAAAAAAACGTTTTTTTCCAAAATTTGAGCTGCTAAATTCAGGGTGCAGATTATCTGTGGGTGTTTTTGGTACAAGTTTTAAAAACAACTGATTAACAAAGTATGATTTAGCACAAAAATTTGATTCAACAATTACATAATCTATTCCTATGGACTCTTATTAAAATAATGTAACCAATAGTTTCTCTGTCTTAACCCTTTCACTCCTGTGGGATTCCCATTGATGAGTAAAATCGTCTGGCGTTAGACAGAGTAAAATCTATAAGTCTCAGTGGCCTTTACAGGAGTGAAAGGGTTAAGTAGGAAATTTAATAACAAATTAGTAACAATTTAAATTTACAAATGATATATATTTTATCTCACATGTATCAGAAAATTTATTTTAGGTAGCGGTAATTGGAAGTCATAGATCGAGCCTCTCAAATTATAATTGTAAACTTCAGGTTCTATGACTTCAGATACCTCATTTCACGGTCATTATCAATGAGAATAAAATACTAACATATATTTAAAGAGAGAGACAATGGCCACGGGGTAAAATACAGTGTATGTAAAAAGTATGAAGGTTATTGCAAAAAACAATAGAAAGAGGCAGAAAGAAAAAAGGGGGGCATGAAAATCAATAAAAACAAGGAACTATTTAAAAACCCAAGCAAGATTTGAATCAGACTGTACATTGAAACTTGGTCTCAGTTCATTAATAAGAAACATTTCATAAACGAGGCAGTCAAACTTGTTTCGCCATTTCTTTAACACACTTAAAATTCTTGCTAAGGTCTGATTCAATTTGAGCTTACGCTTGCTCAGGTCTAACAAGCACTTCTGAAGAGCATCCCCACCGCTTCAAGCAAGCAAGAAGCCTGCCATTTGCCGTTTTACATAAACGCAATGCTTGATCTCTCCACGGTAAAACAAAACTGGGAAAACTCAGTTAGCTATTGTCAAACCATGGTTGTTCGAAGCACAAACAGCTGCCGAACTGATTGAGTTCTAAGTCCATGCAAGATGAATTCAAGTGTAAGTAATGCATGGAACACCATGCAATCAAAACCTGAAGCATCATGTAACTCTGTCCCCTGTCAAAAGCCCTGTCTCCTCTTTTCTTACAGAACATAACAGAACTGAAGGCAGAGAGCACAAACCTTGTGTCATAAGGGTGCTGTCAGCTAAAAAACAACAAATGTATTTTTGCTCTTTTTTGCAGCTTACATGTAGTTTAAGCTCAATATCATTTATTTGAAAATAATATTCATTTAGCAAAATTTACCTTGGAGTATAAGAGTGCATCATGCATCCATACGGCTGCCAAAAACTTTCTCGCCATTGGCCGAAATTCATCATTTTGAGACAAGTATCAGAGCCTGTCAATTAAAGGAAAAGTTGCCACAGGGAACATTCAACAGTGGAATATTTTTTTTATGTCATTTTTTTAGTTTCACCACGGTGGTAGAGGTCACACAGCAAAGCAAGGCTCCAACTACAGAGGGACTGTAAGAGTTCCCAATACATTTTTAACCCTTTCCTGTCCAAGACTGAAACTTGCAGATTTTACTCTGTCTAATGCCAGACGATTTTATTCGTCAATGGGATCCCCCTTAATCATGTCATTTCCTTGGTCAATGAGAATGGAACACTAAAAACAAAACAACCAATCAGATTTCAAATGAATGAAGGGGGTAGTTTCTAAAGAAACTGTGGTGCTGTGTCAGTAGGGAAGTAGTATACAAACATTTGTAACCAATCAAATTTCAGACAAAGAAAACCATTGTGTTGCAACATTTATACCCGTCTGGATCAATAAAATATTGTTACTGACTAAAACCCTGTTCAAACGACGGTTGGTGCTATCCGCCAGATAAATCACCATACAGTTGATAATTCATAGTGAAATCAATTGTGCTATCCAACGGATAGTCGGCAAGTATGTTTTGCACGTTGCAGGTTGAAATTAAGTTATAACTGGAAAACTGCTGGCACTTAAAAGAAAGGTAAAGCGATAGACTTACCGTGACTGTTACATGTAACGTTGTTTACGATAGACGGAATATACTTCAGGGGCACCCAACGAGAATGTAGTTCAAAAACACTTAAACATACAGTTGTTAAACGTATTTTGGTATTTAAACGGTAGATAAAGGCACATTTTTATCCCCTAAAAAATTTTCATGTGTTCGGATTTCCTAGCTGAAAGTCTAGTGATCCGAAAATTATAGGGATCAAAACTTACGTTTTCGAAAATTTCAGCCAGAAAAAGGGCTCTCGAAAATTCTAGGTGACCTTTTTAGGGTAAAAATCCTTTAAAAATGGGCGACTATACCATTTTTTAGATGTTCGAAAATCCTAGGACAGGCATGCAAGCAAGAAATTGTACAACAAATGTTCCGAAAATTATAGATCTCAAATTGTCTTCCGAACAGATTTTTTCCGAAAATTGCCGTTGGGTGCCCCTGATACTTGCCGAAGGGTGAAGTTGCATGTGCTTTTACCGTGTGAAAGACGCCAACTACTTTGTGTAAGAACCCCTGATGAGTATATGGGTTATTAACTATTTTTAGTGCCAACGGTTTTCCAGTTATAATTAAATTTCAACCTGCAACCTGCAAAACATACCTGCCGATGGATAGTGATTTAAGCAGTGGATAGTGTTTTATGCGGTGGATAGCGTTAGACACAATGTACACCTTTTGAACAACCAGGTCCTGTATTTTAGCGAATAAATAATTGTTGTGTGATTTCTAAATGGATGTAATGAAGTGTTAATTGAACTTCGTGTCTTGCAATTTTGGTCTGAAATCATACTTGTGATTTCAAATCGAAGTCGCGTTGCGCGCTCGTTCGATTTTGAAATGTATGATTTCACACCAAACTACACTCCACTCAGTTCAATTACCATTATAAATAACATGTTACGAGAGCTGCTACACTTACGTGCGAGAATCACTCTTATCTTCCGAAAGAACTCGTGAAACTGCACGGTATATTTGTTTCTCTAAAAACTTCGCTGCAGCAAATCAGTAAACACTTGACTTACACACAAATCTTTGACAAATTTTCTCGAAGAATTCACCAGAATAATTGGAGATCAAACATGCTATCAGCTTACCTTCTCGCAGAACCCGCGCGAGATTGATACGAATTGACCAGAGGACAACGAGAAATGCCACTGTTTTACACAATTTTTCTACCCTTGATGATCCGGGCAACTGTTTCGCTGGGTCTTTTCCGTGATCACTATGCTCTCTAGATTTTGTTTCGTTATCAGAGAGGTGCATTTTAATAGAACAAGACATTTCAGACCGATCCACCGCCATCTTGGATCTTGACATTATTGGACGAGCGTTCCTGAAAACTAGGAACATGTAACCGAGCCTTCGAGGACAAGGTGAAAAGTCGAACGATTTTCTTGAAACGTTCCCTGAATGTTCCCTACCAATCCCTGTTTTGAGAACTACAATAAAAAAGATAAGTCACCGTGCTTGCTTAAGAGATATAATGGGCAATCTTACCCCATTGATACCTGTACTGATACCAAACACGCGCGTTCTTTCATCGGCTCAGGGTACATTTTGCGGTAGCCATAAAACGAGAGGGTTTTTAAAGTCACACTTGAAAAAACACCTGATACGGTAGATAGTCTAGAGCATATGGAACACTGTATTATACAGTGTATGGAAAAATCACTCAACTTAGTACGACGTCAAAAAACGTTTCTGGAGTCGTTGTTTTCAATATCATAAATTACATCCCTGGGTAAGGGGCGCTGTGTACGTTTTTATTCAAAGGGGATAAATTGTACACCAAAATTGTGCAATAAGAAATATAGGTCAACATGCTCGTTTAAGACCAAAACACCATCGTACTTGTCTATCTCGATTATCGTTGATGGAAACAACCAAAGTCGCCATGTCGTAAAAAAGGTTGCTGTTATTCATCGTGGTGAAGTACAACAATAATATTGGAAGTATTCTCGTTTGTCTCACGATGTGGTTACTTGTGACCACATCACTTGTGAAAACTCGCCATGTTCTTGGAATGAGCGCGCTTATTCGCAAGGAGTTAGGGGTCATTCACAACTTCTCTCACTTGTTTTGAGAACTGTTTCAGTGTGTATGACCGACTTATGCCATATTTATAATATTTCAAATTTAATCAATTTAAAAATATTGACACAACATATGAGCAGTACAGGATGCACAGTGCAATACTAAGGAATCACCTTAACCAAAGACAATGCCTATGAAGGCTCCTATGAAGTAAAAACTATCTTTTACCTTTTTGTTTATTTTGTGATACCTTCTCTTGTTCGACAGATACTCAAGTTTTTGTTCAAAAATTGATGACGTCAAAAGCTTTACATCACCGGGGGGCACTTAACTTTCTGTACTCAGTTCGAGTTTCAGGAATGCCACAGACAGACGCAGTTTTAAGGCCAGGATGATTTCAGACACCGCACACTGCACCAAGGTGGTCTCAGGCAGCGTTTACACGAACGCAGTTTCATTTGTAACCACATCGTTTTCGATGCGGTTACCGTTCTGTTTACATGACACTGATCGAGACCTTAGGCGAAACCGGGTCAATTTGAAAACGCTGCCAAAAGTGCAGCCTTTTCAAAACGACACGGTTTCATCTGTTGTGTAACCGGCGAAACCGCATCGATTTGAATACGGTTACAACATTGTTCA
>NC_090871.1:10176477-10178977 GCF_036669935.1 Montipora foliosa
AGCCACGTAGCCACTTAGCCACGTAGCCACGTAGCCACGTAGCCACGTAGCCACGTAGCCACGTAGCCACGTAGCCACGTAGCCACGTAGCCACGTAGCCACGTAGCCACGTAGCCACGTAGCCACGTAGCCACGTAGCCACGTAGCCACTTAGCAGACACAAGGCAAGTATGACATATATGTATTTCTCGTTCTTAAAGCGTTAGCAGGAGATAACTGCGTATCCATGTAGCCAGCTTTTTCAGGGTTATAACTTCAAATGGAGGGGTATTCAGCAGTTACTCCCCTATTTTATCTAAAGTATGTGAAAGAGCAGCTCACTCACAGCTTGTCAATTTCCTCCACTCAAGCAATATAATACATCAAATGCAAAGCGGAAACAGAAAATTTCACTCAACCGAAACCTCATTACTCTATTTCACAGACGAACTGCTAAATAACATGGATCACAGAAAGATGTCTGTTATTGTTCTCTTGGATATGTCCAAAGCTTTTGATAGTATTCGACATGACTTGATGTTGCGCAAACTTCGCAACGTTGGTTTATCGGAATTAGCGTGTGCCTGGTTTGAGAGCTATTTGTCACAACGTCAACAAGTCGTTAAGATTCAGGATACCTTATCCAGCCCTCTACCCTTAACAGTCGGAGTACCGCAAGGATCCATCTTGGGCCCAGTACTGTTTGCATTATATGTAAATGATCTCTTTCGAGTCAAGCCCCTGGGCTATGTGGATGACGCAAAAATCTTCCTCGGGTTCCCGTCAAACAAACTTCAAGACGTTATCTCTGCTGTAAACGAAGATCTCAAAGAAATAGTGAGTTGGTGTTGTAGAAACTCACTGCTCATCAACCCTGATAAAACAAAACTGCTTTATGAGGGCGTTCCCCAACTAATGAGGACTTTACCTGCCACTCTTCCAAGTGCCACAATATTGGGAACTGAAATCAAGCCTGTGACAGTAACTAAGGACCTGGGAGTGCACATTGATTACTATCTTAACTTTAATGAGCATATCACTAAAACTGCATCTGACTGTATGTTTAAACTAACGAGAGTCAATAGGATAAAGCATTTATTGGATCGAAGCACTCTAATATATCTCATAAATGCTTTCGTCTTTTGCAAACTTTTTTATTGTTCGACAGTCTGGAGCAACACAAGCAATGAGAATATTAAAAAACTACAGTTAGTCCAGAATTACGCTTGCAGGATCGCAACTGGCTTGAAAAAGTACGATCACATTACAGAGGCCCTGAGGTCCCTTAAATGGCTTAAGGTAAAGAAAAAACTACTCTTTAATGACTTAGTCATGGTTTATAAATGCATCAACAACTTGACCCCTAACTATCTCTGTGAACGATTTAAACAACGTTCAGAAATTCACCAAAGAGATACCAGGCAAAAGAGCGAGCTTACGTTACCCAAGTGCAGGATCGCGGCTGGGCAAAGGGCTTTTGCCTTCCGTGGGGCTAAAAGTTTTAACTTTTTACCTAAATTTATCAGAGACACGGAAAGCCTAAGTGGTTTTAAATGGAGAACTTTTAAGAATATTTTCAATTCGTAACATGTGAATTTAATATTGAAATATAAGCTGTTTATATATATATATAATCTGTATTTTTATTTGTAAATAGTTATTATCTTATCTTATCTTATCTTATCTTATTATTATCTTGTTTTTGTAATTTAATATTTCATATTCATGTATGGCGGAAGAGCCCCCAGGGGGCAGCTATGCAATAAAGTGTGTATGTATGTATGTAATCAGGTAGCGCATTCCGTAACTTAGCTGATACGTAAGAAAAAAGAGAACTAAGACCATAACTGGTTGTTCTAGGTTTATTGAGGGACAGAATGTAATTTCCGCGAAGATCATGCATAGGAAGGGGACGGGAGAGAAAACGTATTTTTCATATAAGCAGAAAAACCTTTTCTTAAAAAAACAAAACAAAAACAAAAACAAAAAAAAACATGCTTTTATCAAGTAATACGAGGAAATTTTAAATACGCTTATTGCACAGAGATGTAAAGCTTGACTTTCGTAGTAAGAAGACAGGTAGTCCACGAATATAAATATCGTTATTCTCTTATTTACATTATTATACCGTTCCTTTGACACGAGAATTACAGCGAAGTGAAAGCACAACTTTGTCGCGAATTTTCTATGACAAAAACTTGTTCAGAAATCCAAAATCTAAGTTAACAGCACACACCAGGCCTGCTACTGAGTATCTGGCTAGAAATCATTTCCTCTGGCCGCGCTTCAGCCATTCGATGAGGGCCAGTCTCGTGCTTCTTAAGTTGCCTCGCTCATGCCCAAAAAGAATTCTGGGTAATTCTGCCATTCCGTGACAAGGGAAGACTCCCGATTCTCATTTCATAGTTTTTTTCATAAGTGTCCGGCCACCCAGTACTACCAGCAAAATAACGCATCGATTGAAGGTCTTAGCTTTCAAAACTTGCTCAGATTGTGTCAGTAGGTCCTGGAATTCGTCCAC
>NC_090871.1:10188977-10191477 GCF_036669935.1 Montipora foliosa
AAACAGTTGATTCACCTACTTGATGTGCGGTCTCGGAGTCGCTAATTTCCCTTTCGTAAACAAGCGATGTCGATGCCATTCTTAGTAACCAAGCCTTTTTATTCGGTTTAGCTTTCAATAAATTGTTAGGATTAGCTTTATTTAAGTAATGAACCTTTCTTTATTGGGGAGCCTTTGTTTAGTTACAAATGATTTGGCTGGCCACCTAAGTACTGTCCAGAGTCCACCTCCTACGGGCCACCCTTGGCTATTAGGTCTTTTTAGCGAGGGCTACGGGTCAATAGCCCATGAGGCGAAGCCGAATGGGCTATTGACCCGTAGGGGGCGAAGGGTCTAATTGTTTTAGTATTTAGCCGGACAGAAAAGGCAATAATAAAGTTAGCAAATGCAAGTTAAAGAAATATTTATTTGGGAATAAAACGAAAGAAAGCGTCACGCTTTTCGCTACTCGAGGACTATTGCTAATAATCCTCTACTAGCGTAGCCAATCAAAATGCAGGATTTGCATTAGTCCACTCGTTGACTGATACTAAATATAAAGGGCAGGGATTTGAATAGAGGGTAGTTAGGAGTAAACAGATAAGGGCGGGAGAGTAGTGCCACATGGTCGTGCTGAATAAACTTCGATTGAGAATTGTCTCTTTGTGCTCCAATTTGTTGGTAACGGCCCTATTCCAAAATTATACAGCTTACAGCTGATAGACGTTCTTTTTTTGTGTGTGTGTCTGACAGGAAAAAAATCGATTTAGAGATGAATTCCTACCGCAGCAGGGTAATTCAATTATTGGTGTGTTTGGCGTTACTTGGTTTTCTAATTATGGCCATGGTTGTGAGTCAAGTTGACATCAAACTGGTGTTTAAACATGTCTTAAAGCAGAATAAAAACATCACACGAAATCACACCTCGGTGGAGACTGTTGGATTAACGTCAAACAACGAAAATAGCACCGACGTGTCTTGGCTCATCATGCTCTGGTCGACTGTTTTCGGAGTAGTTCCGAAGTCGTGGGAAAGTACATGGAAGAGAGGAGACTGCCCGGTAGCATGTGAAGTAACAGTCGACCATTCCCGAGTGAATGAAGCTAATGCTTTTGTTGTACATGCAAGAGATGCACACATGATACCTCCCACTCATTCTGTGCCATGGATCTTGCTGACTCAGGAGAATCCAGTTTACACGCCAGTATTAGGAAATCCAGGTTTTATGTCCAAATTCAATTTGTTACAAAGTTATCGCTTGGATTCCGACTTTCCGTGTCCCTCTTTTGGCGAACCGAATGTGAAGGCCCCAGTTTCGTTCAGCAACAAGACTGGGCTGATCCTTGCTGCTTTCTCAAACTGCGAACAGGTGCGCATTGAATACATGAGGCAACTGATGAAGTTTGTGACAGTGGATTCTTATGGAGGCTGCTTGCGGAACAAACAGGATCTTGTCAACAGATATGGAAAGGACTTTAAACTCGCCAAGACTGAGTTGGCCAGGAAGTACAAATTCACTTTGGTATTTTTTAATCAAGACTGTGATTATTTCGTAGATGACCAGTTGACCCATGCCTTGAACGCTGGTTCAGTGCCTGTTGTCATGGCAACGGATAAACTGGACGAGTTCCTGCCTGGGAATCTTCGAAATGCCGTCATAAAGGTCCGTGATTTCAAAAGTCCACACCAATTGGCTGATTACCTTTTATACCTTAGTAAAAACGAGACTGAATACAACAAATTTCTGGATTGGAAATGGAAAGGTATTGGAAATATAACAGGAACTGCTATCGGATATTTTTGGAAACCAGATTATCCAATCGCTTGTCAAATATGTGTTGCTTTGTCTCAGGGACGGGTACACAAAGAGGGTCTTCAAACAATACCTTGTAAACCGAGGGCTTATGAAGACTGGGGAATTATTGCTGGAGCTTAATTCAGGCGACCTTTTTTCATGAATACCATAATACTCTTTGTTTGCCTTTCAAAATTTTGCATAACCATTGTTTCTATTTTTTTGTTGGGAGTTGGGACCATCATACGGTAAGTCCCACGAGAAACCGGAAACAATAATTATGCAAAAGTTTGGAGGGAAAACAAAGAGTATTATTGTATTTTTGAAAGCGGCCTATTCTAATTCTTTTTGTTGAAATCTTCTCCTTTTTTTTAAAATTTTATTTGTTTTCAAGTTAATATTTTCGAAAGAAGACTTTGATAGGGTGGCTATTCTTCCAGTTTTACGGACGGTGCCTATTATTGTTTTTGCGCATACTTTCAGCGCATCTTGAGATACTCGGGTTTCCTATCTGTGATGCTTACCAAGACAGTGATATTTTTGCGTGGTTTAAAACTATCCGGAGAAAGTAGATCTTAGTAAGTACTCTTGGTATCCAAAAAGAAAATTGGGGGTAACCATGAATTTTTGAGAGATAATTAAGCTTCAATTTGGGAAAGAACGCCATACATTGCTTTGTATTTTAAAGCTTTTTAAAAATATTATTCATCAATCATCTTTGAAAAA
>NC_090871.1:10196477-10238977 GCF_036669935.1 Montipora foliosa
ACGTAAAATCACCAAACTTTAGGTTTTGACGACAACACGAGCATACAGCAACGAACCATTCATTTTCTATCTTTACTTAAAAACCGTTCGCCCACGTAATGTACAACGTGAACTGGATAGAATAAACTCGAAATACGAAGGATAGAGGTAAGGCATCATATTTCAAAGTGACGTTTTCGTTGACTCCGACGTTGTCCATTCTGTTGTCTAAGTACTGTCCAGAGTCCACCTCCTATGGGCCACACAAGGCTACTAGGTCTATATATAAAGAGCAGGAATTTGAATAGAGAGTAGTTAGAAGTAAACAGCTAAGATTGACAGCCGGCTAGAGAGCAGGGCTAAATGGCCCTAAATAAACTTTCGGATTGAGAATTGTCTCTCTGTGCTCAATTTGTTGGTGACGGCCCTATCCCAAAACTATACAGATTGTAGCTGATAGACGTGTGTGTGACAGGAGAAAATCGATTTAGAGATGAATTCCTACCACAGCAGGATAATACGATTATTGGTGTTTTTGTCATTACTCGGTTTTCTAATTATGGCCATTGCTGTGAGTCAAGTTGACATCAAACTGGTGTTTAAGCACGTCTTAAAGCAGAATAAAAACATCATACGAAATCACACCTCAGTGGAGACTGTTGGATCTACGTCAAACATCGAAAATAGCACCGACGTCTCCTGGCTCATCATCTTCTGGTCGACTGTTTTTGGATCAGTTCCGAAATGGTGGGAAGGTAAATGGAAGAGAGGAGACTGTCCGGTAGCTTGTGAACTAACAGTCGACCATTCCCGAGTGAATGAAGCTAATGCTTTTGCTGTACATGCAAGAGATCCACACATGATGCCTCCCACTCATTCTGTGCCATGGATCTTGCTGACTCAGGAGAATCCAGTTTACACGCCAGTATTAGGAAATCCAGGTTTTATGTCCAAATTCAATTTGTTACAAAGTTATCGCTTGGATTCCGACTTTCCGTTTCCCACTTTTAACGAACCGAATTTGAAGGCCCCAGTTTCATTCAGCAACAAGACTGGGCTGATCCTTGCTGCTTTCTCAAACTGCGAAAAGGTGCGCATTGAATACATGAGGCAACTGATGAAGTTTGTGACAGTGGATTCTTATGGAGGCTGCTTGCGGAACAAACATAACCTTGTACAGAGATATGGAAAGGACTATAGACTCGCCAAGAGTGAGTTGGCCAGGAAGTACAAATTCACTTTGGTATTTTTTAATCAAGATTGTGATTATTTCGTAGATGCTCAGTTGACCCATGCCCTGGACGCTGGATCAGTGCCTGTAATCATGGGAACTGATAAACTGGACGAGTTCCTGCCTGGGAATCTTCGAAATGCCGTCATAAAGGTCCGTGATTTTAAGAGTCCACGCCATTTGGCCGATTACATTTTATACCTTAGCAAAAGCGAGACTGAATACAACAATTTTCAGGATTGGAAGTGGAAGGGTATTGGAGATATAACAGGCACTGCTATCGGATATTTTTGGAAACCAGATTATCCAATCTTTTGTCAAATATGTGTTGCTTTGTCTCACGGACGGGTGCACAAAGAGGGTCTTCAAACAATACCTTGTAAACCAAGGGCTTATGAAGACTGGGGAATTATTGCTGGAGCTTAATTCAGGCTACGTTTTTTCATGAATACCATAATACTCTTAGTTTGCCATTCAAAATTTTGCATAAGCATTGTTTTAATTTTTTTGTTGGGAGTTGGGACCATCATAAGGTAAGTCCCACGAAAGACTGGAAACAATGATTATGCAAAATTTTGGAGGGAAAACAAAGAGTATTATGGTATTATTGAAAGTGGGCGGTTCTAATTCTTTTTGTTAAAATGTTCTCACTTTTTTTCAGTTTTATTTGATTAAATTTTTGCGAAGGAAGATTTTGATAAGGTGGCTATTTTTCCAGTTTTAACAACATTAACCTTTTTTATTATAATCGCCCATTTCCGAGTTGCTGTTTGCCTCGGTTTTAAAGCGAGTCCTGGTGGACAACCATTCAAATGGAAATGAGTGGTGTATTTTCATGCAAATCAAACTTATTATCATTTGAATGTTTTAGCAACCAGAGACAAACAGCAACTTGGAAATGGCCTAATTACTCACAGTAAAAAACCACTGCATTGGAAATAGAAGAGAATAATATTATACAGAGTACTTGCTGCCCGGAAAAACCACAGTGGCTATAGAACCAGGCAGTCACGATAGATTACAATCATGAAGGTCGGTCATCAAATTACCAGGAACTACACTAGACTTAAGCCCCGTGCAAAACCGATGCAACATTGTTGGCCAACAACTTCCAACATTGTTGTAAACGGACCCAACATTGTTGGCAAACAACTCCCAACATCGTTGCAAACGGACTCAACATTGTTGGCCGTCAACTCCCAACATCGTTGCAAACGGACCCAACATTGTTGGCCAACAACTCCCAACATCGTTGCAAACGGACCCAACATTGTTGGCCAACAACTCCCAACATCGTTGCAAACGGACCCAACATTGTTAGGCAACAACTCCCAACATCGTTGCAAACGGACTCAACATTGTTGGCCAACAACTCCCAACATCGTTGCAAACGGACTCAACATTGTTGGCAAATAACTCCCAACATCGTTGCAAACGGACCCAACATTGTTGGCCAACAACTCCCAACATCGTTGCACACGGACCCAACATTGTTGGCCAACAACTCCCAACATCGTTGCAAACGGACCCAACATTGTTGGCCAACAACTCCCAACATCGTTGCACACGGACCCAACATTGTTGGCAAACAACTCCCAACATCGTTGCACACGGACCCAGCATTGTTGGCCAACAACTCCCAACATCGTTGCAAACGGACCCAACATTGTTGGCCAACAACTCCCAATATTGTTGGGTGTTACACGTTGCGTCCACACCCTATTGCGTGTTGTTGAGAGTTGTTGCGTGAAGTTTGAAACTGGTCAAACAATCTTTTTTGTTCTGTGATCGCCGAAGGGTAGCGCAACAATGATGGATCAGTTTGCACAAATCTTCCAATATTGTTGGGGCCATGCACGTACATTACATATGGTTTCCAAGGAGGTAGCAACGCATTAACATGTTGAAAACAAGATAGAAGCCGAATTCGTAAGTTTGTAAAGTCTTATTAATATTAGCTGCGTCAGTACCGTGCGTTCGTGTAAAACATGCTTTGCTCCAATTGAAACTGAGTAGGTTTAGAGAAAAGATATATTCATTTTTAATCCAAAGTAAGAATAAAACAAAAATAAAACAGAGTCACAGGTTTAGAAATACTACTACTTGTAAATAAAGTCATTCTTGTCAGTGATTTCTTCTTTAATATATCATGACATAACAAACTTACTCGATTCTTATTGGCTGAAAGCAGTGCGGGTTTTTTTTTGGAAACAAAGTGCAAAAAAGAGTCACTTAAGTGCAAAAATAGTTAATTCAAGTGCAATTTACTCACAGAATTCGCGGTTATGGTTGGTTAATAAACAAGAGGGTTTGGTAAGAACCAATCAAACATTTCGTTTTGGTGGCGTGAAACTTAATCTTGAACCTGTGGCATGCGTCACTACCGAACCGGAACTTGCTCTAAAATTTTGTTAAGTGACCATGCGACTTTTCTCGTTCAATTTGGAAAAAAATTTGAACTCGTGTGGTTTTTTGGAAAAGCTCAAATTGCATTCGCTCAACGGGCTCATGACCTCATGCAATTTTGATAAAACCCACTTCTGCAAATTACCTCCAAATTGAAGGAGAAAAGACGTATGATTACCTATACAAATGCTGAAACATTAAGAGATTAATTCTATTTCTCTATCTTCTAACTAGTTGTAACTTTTAATGTTTTTTCTTTCCTGAAAAGCCCCACTGAAGAGGCAACAATAAAGTATGAATTTAGGTAACTACAAAACACAAAGAATCTTCACTCTGGTAGTGATTGAATTGGGTAATTGAGTTAGCGACTTGGTCCATTGCTTAAGACTTCCTCAAAATGACGACGGCCACAGAAACGCCAATGCCACCAAACAATAATACTAGAAATAGTATTGCTCGTTTACGAGTTTCCTAGGTTGCATGCAACAATATCATGATTCGAAAGTTTACTGAAGCAGTTTTAAAGAACTGAAACTGACTTCAGTCTCAAAAATCCCGAAAAAATATGATATCTTGTTAGGGTTATGGTTAGGGTTAGGACACTGTACATGTGTTCCAGGACGGGTTAGCAGAGAAAATTTAAGCAATAGACCACAAGTTTCTATGGTTTATAGGCTGGTAAGCCACGCGGAATGTTGGTAGAACACGAGAAGAATTCATAAATCACTCGCCTGCGGCTCGTGATTTACGAATTCTTCGAGTGTTCTTCCAACATCCCAAGTGGTTTATCATGCCTATAAACCATAGAAACCTGTGGTCTATTGCTTTTATATAATAATTCAGAAGGCGCGCGATTTTTCCATGAGTTTACTGGCACAATAAAACATAGCTGATTGACCAATCAGAGCGCGCGCACTGATTTGGTTATTATATAAAAGGAAATAGAAAATCATATCCGTGGATTGGATTCGAACCCGAAGCTTCTACTCTTTAGGACCGGCTTCTTTTCTATTCACAATTGAAGATCAAGACACCGCACAAGAATTATTAGGTGTGAGCTAGATTAATAATTTAGGCCTAAGCTTTGATTTTAAAGTGTTTTATTAGCTTTGTCTTGAAGTTTGGGAACCGACCTTGTTGCCGAGGGATAATACAGCATTATCAAATAGTGTTTAAAATCAATCAGTGTAAAACGCAGACTGCAGACCGGGGGTAAAATGCAGACTGAGGTTATAATTTACAAACCCAAACCCATTAGAAATGCTAACAGTTAAGCCTAAATATTGTTTTAGGCCTAAGGTTAGCATTTCTAAGGGTTTGGCACGTTATAGCCTCAGTCTGCATTTTACCCCTGGTCTGAGTAGGAGAGAACCCTGGGAACGAGGTTGTTGTAAGTTGGGAAGCCATCTTGTGTTGAGACAGTTAAGTCCAGGCCAACACTTTGAGAGGTAAGTGGGCTCATAGTTAACTGAAGAGTTTTTGCATTTGCATCCTTAATTTAATTGATTATTTAAGTTTTGAGAGGTACCCAGTCCTCAGTGTGGAGGAACGAGAAAGAACATGTGTAGATCGCATCGTGCTTAGCAAGTTAAAGATATTACTGCAGATTACTGTAGAGAATCTTTTGATATGATTATATGGGTATGGCGTTCGATAACGTTTTGCTGAATAGATTTTTAAGAGAGTAGCGGCATCGTTTAAAGAATGAGGCATATGACAATCTGTACACGCCATTCATATCCTGTTTTTAATAATGATGGTAATATACTAACATTATTATCGTTTATAAGTAGTAGTATTACATGTATGTAATTACCCTTGCAATCAATAAATCAACCATCTCATTTTTATTTTTATTTTGAAACTATATATGTTAAATAGACACTATTCTTGGTATCATATTATTGATATTAGAACTACTACCTTACCAGCTATATACCTCTTTCTAACTGATTAGTGCAAAACGCAGACTGCAGACTGCAGACGAGGGGTAAAATGTAGACTGAGGGTAAAATTAAATATTAGTAGTAAAAAAAGAACGAGCCATAATGATAAAATAAAGAGTGTTTGAGACACAATCCTGTTTTACATCAGTCTGTGAACAACTCACATTATCATGACTGCAGAGAAGATTTCTGTGAAAAGGTCGCTGCACCTAAGAGTCCAGGGAAAGTGCGATCGTTGAAATCATCTGTGCTTTGTTTTTGCACTTCCAGATGCATTGAAATGTTCAAAGTTATTTCTCACACCAGTGCATGGAACGATGTTGATCGAAAAACCAACAATTATTACTCGGAATACCTGAAGGGTATCCGAGTTATAATCCCGGTTGTCTTTTTTTGGTGCAACAAAATGCACAAATAATTTCATGTATTCCGAGCAATTAGGATGCAGCTATCTCATTGGTTAAGCCATGCGCGATAACCCTTAGGGAGAGGTTGTAATTCCATCTTTCAGATGCAAAACAAGCTAATTTGTGAACTAAAGGATAAACACAACGAACACTAAAGCAAATGAAAGGATCCTAAATAAGATATTGCCAGTTTTCACTGTCACACCATCATCAAAACCATTCTACAAAATAATAAAGTCAAGAATCATAAAAGAAGATGAACATTCAAACAGTCTCGCAAAGGTTTGAGTCTGTGCGATGTTTTGTGCGGGAGATATTCGAAGAAATGTTTTACTCAAATTTATAGGGCTTTGCATGGAGACGCCATGTTTGTGTCCCTCTCAAGGGCATGAATGTGGTGGGCGGAAGCTAAAACAAACATATATCATCGAATTTGCTATGAAAACCCAGAAGGGCTCATAAACATCTATATAAGTACTATTCTCATAAAAGGACTGTTCAGATTGCAAAATCTCAGCGGACAAGTCACTTTTTGTGATAGCATTCTCGACTGCAATTTTTATATTAATTTGTCACGCAAAAGCTTAGAAATTCAACCTTGCTTTATCACAAAATCTCAGCGGACAAGTCACTCTTTGTGATAGCATTCTCGACTGCAATTTTTATATTAATGTGTCATGCAAAAGCTTAGAAATTCAACCTTGCTTTATCACAAGACGAAAAACCCTTTCAAACTGAAAATTTTTGAAAAGATAAGTCTTCAGCTGTTCTAATAATTAACTAAACTGAAATCTCAAAAGAATTGATAAGTCCTTATTTTTTAATTTTGATGACGTCACATGAAAACCAAGAATTGGCATAAACTGACTGAAACGTTAAATTGTTGCAAAATCCACATTCTCTCTGTTGTTGTTAATGGTATTGTAGCCAGTCAAAATAAATTGAGTTATTGGGTAATTACTTGGTGACTTTGTTCGGTGCAGCAAGATGGATAGTAGAATTACGGGGCGGTGATTGCTTTGGCTAAAAGCACATCACTTGATGAAACTACAGTATACTTTTTCCAAAAACAACAAAAAAACAGCCATGGTGTTGAGTGTCAGAGGGGATTTCTGCATGCATGAGGATTCAAACAGCTTCAATTCTTACAGAGTTCGATGAAAAAAAAAATTATCCGGATTTATAACATGCGATGGGAAACCAAAGCGATGGCAGCTGTGTTGGGGTTTCAGTGTGAAAGTACGAATGGGTACGAACACTCTTTATTTTATCCTTATGACTTGTTTTTTATTATTATTAATGTTTTATTTTACCCTCAGTCTGCATTTTACCCCCGGTCTGCAGTCTGCGTTTTACACTGACTGCTTACTAACCACAGTCAAGGTCTGTACTATAAAATTACGGACCAAGTTTTTGCCCGTTGGGCCATAAGTCAACAGGGAAAAATAAGGATCCGTTAATTTACTGTATGGACAGAGAAAACAAGGTTAGTAACGTTTTTGTTACATCATTGTGGTAATTGACCAGCCATGCGGGAAAGGAAACTACAATAGGCCTTTTGCAACTAACAATCACATGGTACAAAATCCTCCATGCTGGAGGGCAAGCTCATTATTATTCCCCCACTGGGACATTAAAACAAAGAGACCTGAACCAGTCAAGCTTGACTTGCCTTTGTTTTAATGTCCCAGTGGGGAAATAATAATGAGCTTGCCCTCCAGCATGGCGGATTTTGTACCATGTGATCGTTAGTTGCAAAAGGCCTATTGTGGTCAAAAGTTGTTGAGAAGGTTGCAGGCATCAGTTCACTTCACACCTAATTTGATTTTTTAAACTATTGGCTGAAGTATTTGGGAAATACCATGCTCTTGTGGCCCCCCTCCCCCATATTCAGTGTTGGAGTTCTTCAGGTAAGAAAAGTCACCATTTTTCTCCCTTGAAAATCCAACATTGAAAAGGGGGAGGGGGGAGGGGTATCTGTAAAATGAAGCTACCTTCCCAACACTTTTGTCCTTGATTGTAGTTGACGTCACGCAGAAGGTTTAAGTGCCACAAAGATTGCTGTGTCAAAATCCAAAAACAAAAATCTTCTTGGTTGTGTGAAATAGTTGCTTGAAATATTCAAACAGTTTTACAAGTTTATTTAACAGAAACGACATTAAAAACTTCAAAATTTCAAATACAGACCGCTAATTTAGCCAATCACAGTGGACATACTATCAGAGAGATATAAAAAATAGGTTTTATTTGCACCTTATACGTTAAAGTTGTAGAGATGGCATTATGCCAAGAGAAAATGATGATTATGCTAAGAGACCTTTCAAAAAGTGAACAAATTGACTATTGGGTAAAGACTAAATGCAGAACTTAAAATACCTGTGCGTGCACTTCACTTGCAGGATGTTGGAAAGTATATCAAGGTATACTTTTTCAGCAAAGAAAGTACTGAAACACAATGTATGGCATAGAAGTCTTCTTACAAACACTCCTTGAAAACTCAATTTCTGGTTCTTGAAAACTGCTTGAATACTCCTGGAATTTTATATGCAAAATCCAGCATGAACCCTGTACTGCTTAATTACAGGATCCTGGGTGTCTTGGGTGACAAAGTATAATGCACAAGTTTTGGCTATACATGGCATACTTATTGAAATTTGCACTTCATACGGTCTAAAACAACATCTAATAGCCTTTTAGCCTACTCACTGCCTAGGTTTCTAAGTGTGACAACATTCGGAACGTTTCATGTTTTGGTCATGGTGTCTGGTCAAAAATAATATTAATCTTAGAGAACTGTCTCAAATTTTGGTTGAACAAATTTCTGATGTGAACTAAAAGCACAGTTTGCTATACTTCAAACTACTAGTTTTACCAACACAGCATCAAATTCACAGTCTTTTAGAGAAATTGATGTAATAATCCCGTAACTCAAAAGTGGAGGTTAAAGAATTGACCCATGCAGCTGGCCGTATTGCCAAATAAATGTCCAAAATGTTACAATAATTGGTCAGTTAAATTTTGTCCATGAGAGCTTTAGCACAGTAATTGCCCAACACTAAGCACTCTGGGAAGTCTAGGCTACCAGTCAACTTTTATATTATTGACTTTAAATAGAAGACCAGGACTCTGAGAATGAACTGAAATTTTTGTTTGAATTCCTACTGAAGGAATTTGTTGCCCTTTAATCTTAAAAAAATGAAGTGATTTGTGACATTTTGTAAACTATAATGTTAAAACCTACTCTTGTTTTCCTTCATAGCCTTTGGCAAATACATGAATGCGTGTGTTACAATCCCAGATATGTTTCACGAACACCATAACTGAAAAGTCAAAAAATGTACTTTTTTGTGTCAAATTTCAGGGCTGGAAATAATTTCCGGAGAGTCTTCGGACACGATGACCGGCCAAATTCATTTTAGCTCGGTCACGTACTTTTTCTGGCCTGTCAAATTATATAAAATAAATAACTCTTAAAACAGGGACCCATGAACCAAAACTGGCGTTATATATTTCCAAAAAAGTTGTTGCTTAGAGCTTATAGCACTGTAAAGCATGGAAATTTTAATTTATTTCATTTTCAAAACGATCAAATGTGACAGGTCAACATGACCGACAAGACGAAAGGTTGACCGGTCAACTCCCAAATCAGTTCGGACATTGTCCGTTGACCGGCCGTTATTTCGAGCCCGGATTTTCATATCCCGTGGCATCCTGATTCTTTATCTTACCCAGGGGTTTTCTAACAGAGGCAACAGAAAGGAAGATAGATTCTCTTGATGTCTACTGGTATTTGAACTGTTTATTGATCCCCAAATTCTTGAAAAGATTGCAAAGGATCAACTTTCATTGTTGTTGGTCCTGGTGTTGTTGGGTGCCACAGCTGTGAAAAAATAAACATTTTTTGTATTTTTTGAACAATTTTTCCTCAGTCTGTATTTGTGGGGACCAAAAGTGTACATGTATACATTTCATTGTGCTGCCACGTGTGCTACCAGGTGTATATTTCTAGGTACACTGCCAAAGTTTAGGCGCACAGCAGAAAATGTTAAGAGCACAGTAAGCTTAAAATACTGGGAGCACCTGTTCCAAAAGAAAAGCAGAACTTAAGACATTATTACGTCATTTTCAGTTTTTTGTATTTTATTTTGATCCTGTGTTTGTGTTTGTTGTTTTAGCTAAGGGTGACTTTTTGTTTGAGGCAGCGATAAATTTGTGGTGGTTTTTAAATCTTAATTAACTTGACTTTTCAATTTCAACAACAAATTATTATTACATGTTATCATCATGTTAGAGATCAGACTTTATGCTGTCGCAAATGGCAGAAAATGGCAGAAATAAATTCTGCGCATTTGACGTCGTTGTCGTAGGTTGGACTGATGTCAACTCCATTCATTTTATAAAGCAAGAGCAGCAGCCTGTACTTTGTGAACGAGATCTCTTCTTTCGCTATGATATAAGCAATGTTGAATTTGACTTTAATCTCTCGCTGAAGCTCTTTCCGCTGGGCTGTTTCCTGTCTGGCCAAAACTCCTGAAGTACTTTTTGCTACCTTGCTGCTTTCGATTTACTGCCACCAATAAAAAAACAGAACAGTCCTTGCATTAACCGTGGCTCTAAATTGATAAGCGTCTCGCGTTTAAAGCTGTTGTACCCATTGACTTTCCCTGCTTGGACGGAGGGGTCTCGAAAGGCCTACGGGAAAAGACCTCTGCCATTGGTGGAAACTCGCTTTTTTCCAACCGCCGTCTACAACCTTGGAAGGGACTCTTCAAACCGCATACCCCACCGTGTTATGTTTGCTGACTGACTTGAGCCCGCTGTGTCTCGAGCATTCCTTTACAGTAATTCCGCTGTTGTTAAGTAAGCCTGCAAAACATGAAGCATCACGTGAGGATTCGGTCGCTAAGTGACCGCCGCACATGCTCAACACAGTGAGTTTCGATTCATGGTTGAGGTCCCTTCTCCCGTACTCGTCAGCCAAACGAACGCAAAAGAAAAGAGATCTCTTCTAGCAGGGAACCATTGACTAAGGATGAAGATGAATGCACGGGTAAAGTTTTACAGTATCTGCAGCACATCAATTCTTTCTCTGAATCCCACTCTAGCTACTCGAATTCGTTTAACTCCGCTCTTTATAATTTGTATATTCTTCTTTTGTTGCTCGTTGGCTCATACTCTTTACCTTTATCGCGGACTGATTTTGTGACGTAGTATCATTCAAGGCAGATTTACTCGCTTTTGTAGAACGTGAAGGCTGGCTCTTTAACAGAAAATAATTGAATACAAGACAATATAATCGCGATGACTTAACTGGGATATAATTCACTTTTTTAACAAATTTCGTTCCTTGAAGAAAAAGGCTCATATTGTTGACCCTCTCTTGACCTTCCACTATCCACTATCACAAACCTTTGACATGCGCAATAAGCATGTGCTTTATTCGCAATCTCCATTTGCTTGTGTCAGTGGAGTTTTAACAAAACAGAAGAGCATGGGATGGAATGAAACATCAACCGGAAAAATAGACCTTCACCGGCGTTGGGAAAAACTGACGACAAATAAACGCACACCGATGAAAGGGAAATAACATAACTTTATTATTTAGGGCCAGGTTTTGTTATAAGTATCTTGATATCTGTTGATTGAAGCTTCTGTTTCGTGACTTACCACTCGGAGTACGCAAGGATAGTCAGGTGAAAAAGCAGGGAGGTAATTCAGTCGCGCTGTATTTGAGCTTTTAAGGCGCGCGAGTGCGATCACACACTGATGATTTTTTTGAGCCCTGATTAAGGATGTGCATGGCTTCCTTGATTTTCAATTGGAAGCTTGTGGAAGCACACTTGAGAATTTTGAAACAATTTCCTGAACAAAGGGAGCGACAATTTTCAGAACTTCTCTGGTGTTTAAAGATGTGGGAATGTTTGTCAGAGGAGAGATGTTGGCGGATGCGAGTGGTGAAGTTTCTGTTGGTTTCACCGACATAACAGGCACTACAGCCTGCACATGAAAACCCACATCTTTAAACTCCTGAGAACAACTGACGATGGATGATGTCTCATCCGAAACATGTAGTGTCTTCATTAAAAAATGAACTTCAAAAACATTGCGTGGTTCTTCGAAGCTTCAAAGCAATATCCTACTTCGTGCTGATATTATTATTATTATTATTATTATTATTATTGTTATTGTTATTATTATTATTATTATTACTATTATTATTATTATAATAATAATAATATAATATGCTAATAATATAATAATAATAATATAATAATAATAATATAATAATAATATGCTAATAATATAATAATAATATAATATGCTTTGAAGCTTCGAAGAACCACGCAATGTTTTTGAAGTTCATTTTTTAATGAAGACATGCCAGAGGTTTTTGGGAAAGGCAAAGGTCAGGGTTCTTTGATGTACGGGTATGCTACCCCAACGCTGATTCTTATAGAGACCTGGACCTCAAGCAGATATACAAGCAGCACGAGAACGACAAGAAGAGATTGTATACGCGAAGAGTGATGGACGTGGAACAGGCAACATTTACACCATTAGTATTTACAACAACAGGTGGCATGGGAGAAGAGTGCAAGAGATACCATAACAGGTTGGCAGAGCTAGTCGCAGCGAAGAAAGGAGAGAACTATGCCACCACCGTCTCTTGGATACGTTCTAAAGTCTCCTTTGCCATCCTTAGGTCGGCTCTACTCTGTCTTAGAGGGTCAAGAACAGCTAAAAGAACAATTAGAAGCAATGTTCAAGAAGCGGACTTTGAATTAGATAGATGCCTTGCGAAAATCTAGGTTCTATAACTTTTATATATACATTTTTATTATTACTGGGAATAGTTTTTTTTAGATTTGTGATTGTTTTATATACTTATAGATATATTTTTAAACAGTTTTATTCGAATTAAAAATAAAGTTATTTATATTAATACTAATAATAACAATAACATGTGCATATATATTTTTGTTTGTTTTTTTTGTTTTTGTTTGCTTGTGTAAATGAACAATGAACTTGAACTGTTTTTTATAATTGGAACGGAATATATTTTTTTTATATTGTTAATAATTTCTGTGTTAACTGACTGATTTTCAATAAAGGTTTTTCTATTATTAAAAAAAACAAAAAAAAAAAAAAAAAAAAAATTATTATTATTATTATTATTATTATTATTATTATTATTATTATTTTTATTGTTATTATTATTATTATTATTATTAGTAGTAGTAGTAGTAGTAGTATGTTAATGTTAAATGGTCTTCTCTTGAAGGGGGTATACTCAAGGCTTTTGCCAGCTGAAGCATGTCATCGATAGATCAAGAAAGAAGCTCTGAACAGAGCACAACAACTCAAGCACAAAATTTCAAATGCAGCCAGTGTGACAAGTATTGTACATCATCAGCTAGTTTGAACTCGCATAAGTTGAAGCATTCTGGAGAGAAGAGGTTCAAATGCAATCACTGTGACAAGTCCTTCTTAAGATCCTCCGAAATCAAGATCCACGTGCAAATTCATCACACGGGTATCAGACCATTCAAATGCAGCTATTGTAACAAAGCATTTTTTAGGAAAGGTAACCTTAATGTCCATGAAAGAATACACACTGGTGTGACACCTTTCAAATGCATTCAGTGTGACAAGGCCTTTCGAAGTTCAAGCCAACTCAAGAGTCACGTGCAAATTTATCACACTGGCATCAGACCATTCAAATGTAGCCATTGTGACAAAGCATTTTTCCGAAAATGCTGGCTGGCAATTCATGAACGAATACACACTGGAGAAACCCCATTCAAATGTAGTCATTGTGACAAGTCATTTAGGAGCTTAGAGTGCCTCAAGGCCCATGAAAATACACACTCTAGCGTTAAAAGATATAAATGCAGCTATTGTGACAAGCTATTCAGAACATCAGGCCAGCTGAAGACCCATGAAAGACTACATACTGGCGAGAAACCCTACGTCTGTAACCTTTGTGACAAGAGGTTTTGTCATGCGACTAGTCTTGAGGGTCACAAGAGATCCCATGCTAGAAAAAAGGCCTTAAAATGTGTACACTGTGACGTGACGTTTGATCGTCAATCAAGTTATGTGGTCCATATGCTGACGCATACGGGGTTGGAAACATGCGACAAGATGAGTTCAATTTTGCAGAGTTCTAGAATTGATACACCAAAGAAACGACAAAAAGCACAAGCCAGGGTTTTTTGCGATTGTAACTGCTCTATCTGTGAGACAAAACGTCAAGGAGTAAGTTCATCGTCATGCGACGTGGCTTCTGAGGTATCAGGTACTGAAGACAAGGGTCACAAGTGCAAACACTGTGCTAGATGGTTCGACTGTGTGTCTAAATACATGAGACATGAACGGACACACACTGGGGAGAAGCCATTTCAGTGTAGGTTCTGTGGCAAATATTATAGGACTTCAGATTATTGTAAGGTACACGAGAGGATACACACTGGTGAGAAGCCTTTCCAGTGCGGGTTTTGCCCAAAGCGCTTTACAACTTCTGGAGGTTGCAAGAGCCACGAGGGAGTGCACATGAAAGATAAATGAATTGAGAAAGGGAAATGAAAAGAGAAATGAATTGACCTGATTGAAAGAGACATTAATTGATATGAAAGAGATTGAATGAATTGACTCAAATATTGAACTCGTTTATTTTCCAACATGTGGATCTGACCAGTCAATAAAGCAAGGAAAGTGAGATTATTCAAGTCAACTTTTAAAGTGCTACTATGGCAGTAAAATCAATTCTTCTTTTTCTTTGGATTTCGAACTGTGTTAACCAAACACTAAGTGAGCCAAGTTTTAAGCTTCGATTTCAAAAAGACACTTGCTCATTCAGTTTTACCAGGAGCCCTTGAATAAGGAGCAAGGAACACCCGTATATTCCTTTCACGGCTCTTTCACCGACCGATTTTTTTTTAGATTGAATTTCCCGCGAATGAGACTCCCGCAGGAGCTCGATGACCAATCACAGGAAACTAACTTGAACCGAAACTAACTTGAACCGGAACTGCCTTTGTTGTTTTGCGTCAAAGGTAGCTCTAAAATAGATTGGTCTGTAAAAATGCCGTGACATAGGTTTTGCATGGGAGTTGCTCGCTCCTACTCATGGGCTCAATTGAATTTTTCGCCATTACTAACTGAAATCTTGAGAGACCTGAATCGAGGAGAAAATGACGTCAAAGACTATTACTACTTCAAGAAAGGTTATGACTAGAATTGATACTCCAAAATAGGGTGAGACACTTTGTAACACATATACAGATGTAACATTTGGTGACGTTAAGTGGCAATACCTGACAACTGCTGGGTTTATAGGCACTGATCTCCAGTGATTAGGTCTAAGCGCCGACTCGACACCATATTTAAACTTAGTAAAACTCTAGCAAGATCGTTTGGTACTTTATTTACACAAAACTAAGTGTCTCACCTCATCCAAGACACAACCGTTCGAGAATGCAATGCGTGTGTACACGTGTAATGGTGACTTCTTGGCTTAAACCAAACAGTGTAATGGCGACAATAATGTAGTTATAACTTCTCGGCTGTAATAAAAATGGCTTCAACTAAATTTTCCGCCGACTGAAAAGCTTGAAAAAAAAAAATCTCCTTTTTTGGGTCCACGCCATCCTCCCGTTCTGACATCATTGCCTAATTCAAATTAACTGGTTTCCAGTCCTTGCGTGACGCGAGGCTTAATTCTCGCGCGGTTGACAAACAAAACTTAAGAAATTAACTAAAACCTCTAAATGTCAATAGCTTTAAGAAAAACTGTCCAAAACAACAGGGATGAATTAATATGCAGCACGCTGGGAGTTTCAGGTTTTTAGACTTTTAACTCGTGTTTTGCATGTATAATAAGCTGCATTTATACGCTGAAATTTTAAGCTAGTGAGTAAATGACGTCATTTTCCCCAAGATCCAACCCTCTCAGGTCCGATCGGTCAGTTTGAACGTGAGTAATGGCGGACCGTGAAATCCGAAACTTTCATTTAAAGTAAACAGCCTTTGGGTAAAAAATCAAAGCGCAAACTTTTGCCAGTAAGGTGCTAAGCGAACACAAATTCAAAATCTGCAGAAAAAAGAAGAAAAAAGAAGTGAAGTTTTGATCATAGTAGCGACACTTTAAGTCTGTCCTCCTCTCCTTAGAAACTTTGTGTCTGACTAGGACACTTGCCAAGAGAATTGATAGGACTTGCCCACACATAAGTTGATATTAGCAAATGGGTCAAGGTCTCATTGCCACCTTGAGAAGATACAATGGCTGACCCTACCCACACATGTTGAGAAAAGTCCAGAATGTATCAAGGAAAGCCCATGTCACCAACAAGTTCCTGCACAGCTCCAATCACCTTCTATCAACCTTTTTCAAATGCCAGAGACTCGCACTTATAAATTGAACCCTCAAGTGGAATATTGATGCGGACCCTGGTTCATGCAGTAGAGTAAGCACACTGAATGTCGCATTGGAAAGTTTTGGAAGTGATTACTGGTTTAGTGATTGGTGAACCTCAATCTGCTCTAACAAACAAGGCGTGATTGGTAAATAAAGCCTCATTTACACTAGCAAGTTTTCCTTGTCAAGTCCACTTTTCAAGGAAAACTTGCGGACTGTACACGCTAGCAAGTTCTCCTTGACAAGTTTTCCTTGGTAGTGCAAATGGAAAATGTGACAAGTTTTCCTTGACAAGTGCACTTGACAAGTAATTCACACTAGCAAATATCCTCCTTGACAAGTTTTTCCTTGACAAGTGTCCTTGTTCAAAAATTAGCATGCTAAGAATGTAGTTTCTTTTGCTGATTTCCACCATACGTTTATATATTAATCTGATCTGTGGGTAACTTCGTGTCAGCAAGTGTTTAAAAATTTGAGATACCTCGATGTAATTTGATCGTCCGGGTGAATGGAGTCCTGAGAAGGGCTGTTGGCAGTGATGTTCACAGTCAAGGAAGACTCTGAAGATGGAGGCAAATTAATGGTAGATAGATAGGTTGTTGAAACGTCAGTCGCCGCCAACAGTTTTTCTTAGGACTCCTTTCACCCAGACAATCAAATTTTTGGTTCAAGTCATTTTTTAAAATTTAAGTTGTTCTTCAGACAAGCAAGAGTGAATCACTTTGCGGTCTTGCCCCAGTAAAGTCACAAATGGATTTATTTTTAGATTCACTTTGCGCGCGAAACAAACCAAGGGCCGCCAATTTGAACCAACCAGAGGAAGCCATGTCACGCGTGACTGTTTCTGCCTTGTTTTTATCAGGGACATGACCACTGATTTTCGCGGGAAATGGGTGTTCTAAAAATAGACTCAGTTGTAACTGTGCTGGGGTGCCCACCCATGCCATAAGAATACTCTTATCTAATTCACTCTTGTGACAAGGTAATAGACCAATTTCGATATATTAAAATTCAGTCCGAAACAAAAGGAATCATCTCGAGGCTCTGGGGAATAAACTCATACAAATCCTTATATTTATTCCCCAGAGCCTCGAGATGATGCCTTTTGTTTTGGACTGAATTTTAATATATCGAAATTGGTCTATTTTGAGGAATTAGTTCTTACAAATTTTAGGGCCTAACCTTTGTGGAATGCTTTTTTTGACACTTAGCGTCTGACAAAAGGTGTAATGCCGGAATGAACTCTATGTTTAAGGGCCTCTCACGTCGACAAACTTATCCATTCTCCGAAATCGTCCACAATATATTATGTTGTTTTAAGAACGGAAAGGTTTAAGTCATCAAATTTTTCAATTATTTTCCTTTGTGGTATCGTATAAACATGTTAAAAGGCCAACCTATCAAAGTGAATGGTAGTTTCGTAAATGAATTCATTTTCGGGCCCTAAAAAGTTTTCGGTAGTCGCGAGAAACGGGCTCGAGATATCTACTTGTCAGAGAAAAACTAAAAAAGTCTTTAGTCTTAATCATTTTGCTCTTTTTAGTTCTTGCTCGATATTTGAAGGCTAATAGACAAGGCAAGGAATGAGTCTAAATCCAATGCTATCTTACTGTTTTTCTAAGACAAAGTCAAAGTGAACTCCAGTCTGATATCCGGGTGGGATTCCCATATAAAAAGGGAAGGGGTGCTCGTCTGAAATGTTAAATTAAACTCCCAAAGGAGACCAATCTGGGCGTGGCCCAGGCATTTTTGGACCCCTAAAAGAGACCATATTAAAACACAGAAATGTCAAATATAGTGACTTTTACAGATGGCAAAGACATTATCATCTAATACTTTCACGTACGTGAGGAAATGTAAAAGTGTAAATATACACTTTTATATTTCTTCGCGCGTAACCCTAAAGGAGACCGTCACGGCTACCTATGATTGCGTTTTGCCCAGAACACACTAAGTGAGACCAAAATTCGAGATTTACACCCCTAAGCGAGACGACGAGCATCCCTCCCCTTTTTATATGGGAGTCACCCCTCCCCCCCCCCCCCCTCCTCCGGGATATTCGCTGTGTGTTTCAGTTGCCGGTAAACGTACATCTCTGTGAGATCAAGAACTGCTGAGAAGAAAGTAAAAAGCCACGCATTATATTTCGTACGTTTTGCTGTATTTGTTAACAGGCTACAGCGCCTGCAGAATAGATCTACCCGGATTATCACACGTTGCATTCGTTCGGCCGAGGCAATAGGGCATCTGCGCATGCGTTGGCCGACCCTTTCTAGCAGGTGTTCATACCACAAGGCTAAACTCGTAATTCTCTGTCGTCAATCGTTACTTCCTAGCTATTTTTTAATCATATTTACAAGATTTTCGAATATTCATAACTACGCTGCATGTACAAGGAACAGTATTAGACTATCCATACCTAACGTTAAAACTGAATTATGGGAGACCGACCTTCCTCTTCAGTGTTACAACTCCCGTTAAACATGGCTAAGAGTGAAAAGGTACAGGTGTTTTGCCGCGGAGCAAGAAATTTCTTTTATAATAACTGATTTACGTAATTGTAATTTTTATCATTTTTTAGGCTTCTTGGATGTAAATGTTTTATATCTTTTAAATGTAGTTCTTAGTTAAATATTTTAGGCTTTGATCTGTAACACTTTTAGATGCGGGGCCCCTAAGGAGACCAGCCTAAGAGCTGAATGGGCTGCTGTTTAAAGGGACTATGTCACGCTATTTTAGGTAATTTTGTTTAATTTTGTTAATTATGAGCTCTAAACGTCAAATTGGCAGAGCAAGAGTCTTTCATTTGCAAAATCACTGCCACATAACAACTGAGAATGATTTTCCAGCTTTGTAAATGACATTTTGATATAAATTTGAAAAAAGGTAGGCCGACGTTTTTCAAATTTACCCAAATTCAATCCATTTCAATCCTCTCCAGTTTTGTCCATCCATGTCCCTTCTTGGCTTCCCTGTGTTTTGTTAGAGTTCTTCTATGGTTTTGAACAGTTATTTTGATATTTTAGTTAATTCTATGACCATTCGATCAGTGCTGAAATTGCCTAAAATTGCGTGACCTAGCCCCTTTAAATCAAGTTTTACTTACTAACTGCATTTCTCTTAGCCAATCAGAATGGAGTAATATTTTCATGTATATTATTAGGATAAAATGGTCTTTTTACCTTTTGAAAATAACAACATATCCTTCGTGGATAATTTTTTCCAATATCTTGTCCTTCATGTTTCTAGCACTGGCCAGTATTAATTTTTTTGTTTGTTTGATACAATTCACGAAAGTGTAAAAATAAGTGACGTTTCTTTCTTCAGCATATGCTTTTTTTTACATCACAGCTTTTCGTATCTGTCAGTAATTTCAGTCCCAATATTCTTTTGGAAGTCATCATTAAAAATGAACGTAATTACAAAATAAATTCGTTTGAAGGAGTATTTTTCATGTCGCTTTGTGTATTCTCAAAATTAGTTCCACTTAGGGCCAAATATGCCAATATAATTCATTAACTTCAAAATGTCACTATTAATAAAAGTGTGAACATATATTTTGTAATTAAATGTTTACTAGGCATAATCAGAACTGTTTTTCGTCAATGTCTGCTCTAGGGAATCCTTTAAAAACTTGTAATGGAGTTTTCGATTCGAAAGGAGATTGGAATCGATAAAGAACAATTCTAGATAAAACCACAGGCAAATTGCAAACGAATTTCATCATTTTGGCCTCCAAGGAAGTGATAAAATAAAAATAACTCTGCAACCGTCGTTTTATTTATATCTTCACTGAAAAACAATATCATTTGCCGCCATGAATAGTTTCCGTTCACGGGAGTACTATGAAGTACGTGAAATCAAAAGCGGTCCAAGACGAAAAACGCGATGAAATTCAACCAGCGTGATACGATGGGTTCTGTCAAAATCGCCCTCTTCATTCATTGCCTCATTGTTTTCTATTTTACGATTTAAATACAGTCAATTTGGTCTTGTAGTTTCTCTTGCCCAAGGCCTAAGTTGCTGATTTATTTATAACTTCATTGTGAAAAATAATTTTCGCACTTCAGGACCGTTCTTTAAAATTCTTATTTCGCATAATAATTTGTCCGTAGAAGATGTTATCTTCAGTGCAGTGTTATCTTGAAGTGTCCACTAGTTCGAAATTTACATGTGTCAACGTCATTGTCTTGTAGCAATTAAATTCAAAAGACGTTCAGGATCTTAGAACCACTTATATAACTATAGACATGTCTATTTTGCAAGACTAAGTCAGAGACTTGAAATTAAAAAAGATATTTTTCCCAGTCTTTCGGATTAAACGCGCTTTTTTATTCAATGAAATCGAAAATGTTTTGTGTTACGTAAACGAGCGTAAAAGATCGTCGCCTCGCAAAATTTGTATTCGCGTTAAATGAATACCGTTCCCTGATTTTTCTTTAATTAATGACATTGAAAGTTAACTTCACTAGTGCGTTTGAATGCACAAAACAGTGGACAAGTAGCTTCATAATATTTGGGCGGATTTTGAACTCTCAGAAAATAGCGTGCCTTCGTCACTTCTCACTGCCAAATTTGCTGATTTATATTAGCTCCTCTATCGAAAATAAACCCAAGCCCATTACGACGGACAAGCTTAATCTGTTATTATTGAGCGGATGTTACCATTCTGCCACGGGCGACCGCCTCATTTAGCACGTCAGAGCATTGATGGTGTGTCGCAAGGCTTGAATCTCCGCTAATCGCTGGATTTGTTAGCAACAGTCGCCCCTCGCTGGTTTTGTTTTAGCAAAAGAAGGTAACGTTGAAAAGAGCCGTCGATTTCTCAGTGTGAGTTTTATATGCACGCCCTATTGAGCAATTATCTTAATTGTGTTGTTAGGAAGGGTAGAGTGGAGTGGAATGACTTTCAGCCTTCAAAATTGTGGTCGTTTGTTCTACAGAGATCAGTTGTCAAACTGAGGATCGTGGAGAATTTTTGACCAAACGCCTTCGTACCAAAGTTTGCGGCTAATAAGCACTAAAGACAACTAAGAGCATTGCGGTCTGTATTTAAGTCGCGCGCTGAGCAAAATACCTTTGCGCTGCGCATTATCGACGGCTGAAGTGCTGCTATCTTCACTGAGGACAGACCGAGAGTTTTGGAGCATGGGCTCTCTGAGGCATGAGCTGCAATTTCTTCGCGGCAGTCGCTTTTCAGAAGACTTAGAAAGTTCCGAATCGCAAGCACTTCGTAAAGAGAGGCAGATATCGCGTAAAATTCTCATATTTGCTTCTACAGTGGCTTTAACAGGAGTTGTTTGTTTGATAGTGGGAATTGCCTTATTGGGAACGAACAAAGCAAGCAGTAATGTCGCACTCCGCGGTAGTCTTCCATCAGTGGACATTTCTCACGATGACAAAAACGATATCTCCACCGATCCAAAGACTAGCCGAAACTTCACGGAAAGCTGCAGTTATTCCAGGGAGTTCCAAAAATCAGGTATTTAAGAAATGAGATTGTCGTCTAGTCATGATTAATTAATCGTTTTTTATAAGTCCACGATTCTGGTTAGTCGATATCACTACGCACAACTTTATTTCTTATCGATTTTTATGCGCAATCTTCAAGGTGCTTTACAATTCAAATAATGAGCCCATTTGGAGCAGTAACTATAGCAAAGAATCGAATACTCTTTTCTCAATTACGAAAGTCAGGGGTCAGGCTAATTTGTTTTGTTCGGAGGCTAAAAGTGTTCAATAATTCTATATCCACAATGACGCACTGTTATGCAGTCTTAAATGAACCTAACAATGAAAAACATTACTGTTAAGCGAAACGCGTTTTGTGGTTATGAAAATCTATTGTAATGAAGGATTTAAAAAATTGGCAAATTCTCCCACGAATTTCGTTTGGAAGTAGGTGAATAATTCCTTAGTGAAATGGGATGACATTTTGTGGCCTTTGCGAAAAATGTTACGTACTTTAGCATTTCACGTGGTGAAAGATTTAAATTTATGCCCCGAAGAAAATTAAGGCGAAGGCTTTTAATTGGAAAATGTATGATGAAAGGTCAACAATGAGTTTTATTGCCTTGTGCGATTATCAAAACGCATTGCGCAGTCGATGTAAAGTAAATGCATTGTACAAAATGAATCCAATAGGCTGGCTCTGAATATATGATGAATTTTCGAAAGCCGTGAAATGTTATTCTCTCTGAGAATCTCGTTCTTTAGAAACCAACCTGCAATTAAAGAGAGTTTTCCGAGAAAATTACTTTGTGAAACCAGAAGGAATAGAACGTCAATATTTGCTTGGGTTGCCGGAAAACAAAAGAAACATGATTAAAAGAGATTTAAATCAGGTATTGTTTTGCACGACTTTCTAGCAAGAACATTATTTAGTGTGAGATAAATTATAGCAAAATTTTCATCGAGTGATCGAGTTTATCCAAACTGCCGAAGGAATCTGGCTTTTAGGAGACTCTTGGAGAATATTACCCTACGGGACAAGAATTAAACTAAAAAAATCGGCGGCGTTGTCTCATATTCAAAACGAGGCACTGCTGAAGACGGCCAACACATTGAGGAAACCGCTTGATGTTTCGAAGTTGAAAAAACGTTAGTCTTCATGTGCTATTGAGATAGAATCGTTAATATTTCTTTCCGAAAAAAAAAATTGTAATAAGCTTCAGGCTATTTGTCTGCCAGGATCTTAAATTTGGTGCCATCGGCAATTCGCGCAATATTTCATCCAAGCCTTCAATTATAGATTGTCATTAAAGTTAGAAAAATTTTAAAAATCCTATAAAATATTGTGTCATCCGGAAAAACTTGACAACATGAAAAAATGTCCATCGTTGAAATAGGTAACACTCAAATCGGTATAGTTTGGGGTTTTTCGCCGATAATGTAAGGAATCATGTGGAAAGCCTCAGAGCTCGCCATGCGGATATGATTGGCTCGGCCAGCCACACCTCTTCAAGAATTTTATTAACTTAATATATCATGAATCCCGATAGAAAGACAACCGACTTGTTCTTGTCTTATAACTGCAAAAGATGCTGAAAAATTCTGCTGAACGAGCTTGCACAAACATCAATGCCCCACCAGAAAACCAAATAGGCTGTCAATAGTTAGATCTCTGCGGAGATCAGTGTTTTCACTCATAAAGAAACTTTTGGAGTAAAAACGATGCTTGTTTTAGCGATACTGCAAGTTGCATGGGAAGAATAGTTTGTGGCGAGAAAGCTTGGCAATCCAGTCGATTGGTTTTGAAGCCTTGGCTAACTTGAGCAAGCAATGAAAAACCGAAAGTAAGACAAGTATATATTTTTCAGAACACGCTTCAACTATGTGGATAAAAATCAAATAAGAGGGACTATGGCCCTCTACCAGTAACTCTCTTTTACTGGCAAATAATTGAAGTCATCACAAAACGCATAGTTTTGAACCGTGCAAAAATATCCCTGTATTAACAAGCACCTTTCATAGGAAATCCGAGTATCTCGAGATCCGCAGGACGTATGCGCAATAACAATAGTAGGCACCGTCCTTAATATTGCCTAAGATCTTAAAATCGGGATGATCATAAAGATTCCGGAGCCGGGTAATCTTGAAGATCATGAATTGAAGTACCTGCCTCAATTTATCTTTAAAAATATATTAACTGAAATAACAATTAAAGCTAAGGAACCATACCTCGTAATATTGAAATAAGACTTGCGAGTATGCGAGGCCGCTACCGTCTAGATGCCAGCAATAGTAACATTGGCAGGGGCGGATCCAGAAATTTTTGATAGGGGGGGTCCAAACCTTGACTCAGAAAAACACTACAGAAACTTTTTTCAGATTAGTGGCAAAATAGAATGGCTTGCCATCAAAAGACAAGTCAACCAGTTGAGTAATAATAGGCGATCCTGCAGATGCGAGAATTTTAGACTCAAACAAGTAGTAAAAAAATAATTCGGTTAGGGAAGGGGGGGGGGTCCCCCCCCCCCCCCCCGGATCCGCCACTGATTGGTATGTTTAGGGCAAGGATAAGCAATTGCAAAGACAAAATTCCACGGGAGTTGGGACATAAGCCGACCCTCTAATCTACACTCTCACTGAGTGCTGTGCGGCTCCGCATTTAAGCCATATTTTCAGTCAGTGAAAGGCCACCATCAGAGAGATTGAGCTTCGAGCATTAGATTAAAACTCCTGCGATTACTGGGGCTCTCTAATCATACAACAATGCTTTACACACAAACCCGCTCCGGGAACATCGTCGGTTTATCAAGAAAATATTAACCAAGAAATGCTTCCAGATAGACCATTCGCTTTCATTTTTCATGTCGAGTTCAGTGTTTGAATTTTCTTGTAATTTAGTACGGAGAACGACAAAATACCAGTTGAAACTGCTACTTATCAGTCGCAATCCCGCATGAAAATCTTTCTATTCTAGCTTAGTTTTCTCTTTTTTAAAGATTTACTCGATAATTGTGGCTTAATCAAAGGCAAGGAGCTCGAGCAACTGAACAGTAATTGAACTTTTAGCTCAATCTTTGCTGTTAATATGAACGCGAAGTTTATATCTTTCTAATGTATTCGAAATTTAGTTCCTCGTTTCAGAGTCTCTTTTACTCAAAATTGTGAGTTGACTGTTGACTGGTTCACCAAGCAGTATTGTCATTTTCTGCTTTCGATACAAATTGCTTTCGAGATCATATTCAAAGCTTCGAGTTAGATCTCATTCGAAAGGGTCCCTCTTTCAGAAAAGAAAGTCATACTCGTACCTACAATTAAAGGTTTTCTTTCCATTTCAGAGGAAAGAATTCTGGTAATGAGATCGGCGAGGGAAGAAGCTTTGACGAAACTTGCGCGAAAGGGTGGTGGAAAACTTTCGTGAGGTGGTCTTACAAATGAGACAGCTTGAATAAAAAACGTTTTTTGAAAACCCTTGCAAACGCCGCCTGCTCTCATTTGAAGGCTAGCCTCGGAACTTAATGACTTGTTAAATGTCGATTATTACGCAGCCTTGACCATTAGCAATAAGTGAGTTCTCTTGATTGATACTGAGTTCATTGCCTCGCGCTCTAGATTATAGAACTTTTTGTCTGGAACATGAAGTTTTAGGAATTATCATTCAGACACACAAAACAATTTCAAAATGAAAATAACCGGAAAATTAAAACGCCGGAAGTGTTATTGAAAACTTGTAGCCTGTGTGTCGGGCCGGGAAAGTACTAAGATGCCCAGTGAACTTGTAATGAGGCCTTGCTCTTCATATCATTCAATTTTTCCTCTTTTATAGTCACTTGTTATGATTTTTTCTTCTTTAGTCTTTTCGTTTCTGTGAACCAAAGTTTAAAGAGAAGAGCAAGGTGTATGTGGTCAAGTTTGAAAGAAATTTGTAGTTAAATCACACAGTAGTTTCTATTCAAGATTCCTTACCGGAATGCATTAACTCCACTGGGTGTACTGAAGCAGAATTAACGACTTAAAACTCCATTCACTCTTCGTCACGTATCTACTCCGCTCCGGGGCTTATATCTTAGACAACCGGGCCGACATCTTCGTTATCTTTCCTGGCATTGTACCTCGACATTCTCAAAGTCAGGCTGCAGGGCACAAATATTGATTTTGCGATCAAAATAGACGATAAATCATCACTCCAACTAGTATTCGCATATTACCTGTTTGTATATTACTTTGCGGCTTATTAAATCCGCTCTTTGAAGAGCTCCCGATATAGTAAAGTCCAGATCAACTATGGATATCATTTCGCAAATTTTTCAAATGCAAAAATTGGCATGCAACGCTGAGGAGCGACCTCAGACAGTCCGTTCTTCTCAGCAGTTTATTTCGCGTCTTGTTTTATTAGACTCGTCAGGACGCCTTAATTAGTTTTCTTCGCCGAGCCGGCGAGGCGAAAACTTCAATTTCAAGTGGCACTCAAGTATTCTCGAAAAAAGGGATAAAAATGTCTTTTCTTGGTGATTATCAGCGCCTGGGTTATTTATTAACATTACCGAACAAAACGAAAAGTAGCCCAGACTCTCGTTAAGTTTATTCAACTCTCGTTTGCCAAATTCTCAAGTGTTTCAGTGTGGCGGTAGGACTGGGTGGCATCCGCGACAGTGCCGAAAGGTAGCATGGGACGGTATTCAATATGACGTGAACGACGCCACGAACGTACAGCGAAGACCTACGATGGCGAGCTATTTGGATGAAAGAGTTCTTAGGACATGGTCTTAGGACATAGCGTTGATGAAGTGGCAGTACGCGCAGACTTGCATGTATGTTGAAGCTCTCTCTCGCCATCACGCTACCACTGAACACGTCCACGATTTTTGTATACATTTCTCAAACTTTCTCTGCCAAACATGACATAAAATAAATGAGGTTAAAGTCGTCAGAATCTTCCTTCTCTGTGCGCTTTAATGCTTCTTTTCGACAACCTTTCTCGAAACAGCTGTAAATGTGAATAAAAGGGTTGTCTTGTAACTATTATCTGGAAGAATTCAATTTGATGTCTCCTTACGTTTTCCCGTCAAAAAGGTACCTGGCTGAAGAATTTAGCCGATTAAGAATAGATAACGCTACTAGAAGCAGCAACTATTTTGGTTCATGATGACAAAGAGTACTGCTGAATCAGCAATCCTTCCGGATTTCATTCGCAGACTCAAAAGAGAACTACCTTTTCCATTGTAATAAACCTGAATGAACAACACCATGGGAAAGTACGGCTCAATTGCATCTCTTTGCATAATGAAACTTGAGAATTTTACCCTCCGACTCAAAAGGGAGAAGCAATCAGTTTAGAACTGAACGAGGCTATTAAACACTTGAAGCCAGGGAAAGTCGCGGGATTGGACGGTATCAAGGTGGAGAGTATTCTTCACTTCGGAGACAGAATCAAGGATTGGCTTCTATCAGGGTTTTCGTTTGACGCCGGAGACCTGACGTTTCGTCCGGTTGTTAACCATTTTACATCCGTTACTTTGATGGTATAAATTTTGAAATTCGTTGACTTATTTTTTTCTTTTTCTCTTTTTGGACTTGGTTATCTCAGGAAGCCACGGGCTGAAGGAACACAAGACAAAATCACGCAATAAATCCTTCAAACTAACAACATGTCACATCGCCTTATATTAATTGCGCAATAAGTTTAATTTTCTTTTCTTTTCTTTCCTCCAATCTCAAGAATGTAAACAACATTTGCGAGGGTTTCAGGCCTTCTTGAGGGTTTTCTAGCAGTGCACTTGCAATCGGCCTTACAAAAGAAAATAGTCCGGTACTTTCATTATCAAACACGGTACTTTGAAAAGCTTTCGAAAACCCTGGCTTCTATCATTATTTAACGTCTGTGCCACAACATATCGTATCCCGAAAATCTGGAGGAAAGCAAAAGTTGCGGCACTGTTAAAACCTGACAAAGACCCAGAAGATCCAAAAAGTTATTGACCAATTTCACTCTTGTGCATACTATACCAAAGTGTATGAACGGGTGATATTGGGTCGAATATCGACCTCAGTAGAAGATCAGCTGACACAAGACCAAGCGGGGTTTTGCCCGGGAAGATCATGCTGTGGCCAGGTCTTGAGCCTGACTCAATACATCGAAGAGGGTTTTGAGAGGAAGGACATCATAGATGCATGCTGTATTTGTAGACTTAAGTGCTGCATATGACACTGTGAACCACAAGGATCTTGTGCTTAAAGTAGCAAAAACAATAAAGAACAACCCGTGGGTCAGAATCATCGGGTCATTATTAGACAAACACAGGTTTTACGTTGAAATGGAGGGCAAAAAGAGCCGCTGGAGGAGCAAGAAGAAAGGGTTGCCCCAAGGCTCTGTACTATTTCCAACCCTCTTCAAAATTTACACCAACCTTTAACAACATCAAGAGGTTCATCTATGCCGATGATCTCTGTCTTGCAAAGCAAGCAGAATCATTCACCATCATCCAAGATAGAAAGACTCAGAGATGCCCTCAAATTTCTAGCGGAGTACTATGCCAGTTAGTGGTCGTTAAACGCTAACCGAGGCAAAACGCAAGTCTGTCGTTTCCATCTCAACAACAGACATGCAAAACGGAGCTAGAAATTAGATGGAACAATGAGAGGCTCAAGAACAAAAAGCATCCTGTGTACCTAGTCGTGACCTTGGACAGGACACTCTCATTCAAAGAACACGGACTAAGGCTTAAGAAGAAAATTTCTGGCCGGAATAACCTCCTCAGCAGATTGGCCAATTCGTCATGGAGTGTTGATGCAAAGACTCTGAGATCAACAGCCCTTGCTCTTTGCTACTCAACAGCTGAGTACTGTGCCGCTGTGTGGAACAGGTCGTGCCATGCAGGAAAGGTGGATCCCGAACTGAGGTATACACAACTCAGTGACCCTCGCCACCCACTCTACAATCACCAGCAAGTAGAATCCCGTCTCCGACCCAGGCACAGTTTTACGACGGTGAAACCGCTCCACCCAAACCAGTCTTTGATCTCCAGACTGGAGAAATGGATCGAGAATGATATCAGTCCACCAAACGATGCCCTGCCACCCCACCAAGAACACCTGCCAAATGGAACATCTCTTTGCAGGAAGGACTGGGTCACGCTCAACAGAGCACGAACCAAACAAACGAAAATATGCACAGGTGGGGACTTGCAAAGAGTCCAGAATGTCCCTGTGGCGAGTAAAGTCAGACCATGGACCACATTCTCTGGGGTTGTCCTCAGGGCCCAGCATGCACTGACAAAGACTTGAGTCAGGTCAACAGCAGCGCCCTCGCATGGATCAAGCATTGTCGCGACAAGATATGATGATGATGAGCGTAATGAACAGAACCGCAGGAAAGAACCGCCCGTGGTTCTGTGTGGTATCAATAAAGCTACATGTACGGCCATGTAGTTGAGGTCAACACAACTTTGTTGGGAACGGCAATATGGCCGAAAGCAATGATAGCACCGGAAACACAGACACCTACCACAGTAGCTAGTAACCATTATACCGGTACATAGCTTTAATTTCAAGTGATTGTAGTATGTAGCGACTCTGGCTTCTCAAGTGCTCTTCAAATCCTGATTTCCTGTGTGCATCCATTACAGCATTAGAAGTACAGCTAAAAGCATTGACCAATTTTTTTATAACATGTCAACAGTGAAAGTTCAATTGGTGATTGGATTTAAATTTCTCTTCCAAAAAGTACATCCTCTATGGCTTGTTAAAGACGGGCCACGTTGTATTGATACATAGAAACATCTTGTGAAAAACACATTCGAAATGTAAATTCTGCGCAAACAAATATTGCGATAGTCGGCGGCCCTTTCAATGAACTGAAAAGTGGGAGGGTCCTGGCATTGACAGCTAAACAGCGGAGTTTTGATACATGATGCTGTTTACGATCGATATGGACCGCTCAGTGGCTGAAACTGTTGTACAGTAGTTTGTCCTCTCGGACATTTGCAAACGCCATGTCACAGTCGCGCAACTGCGTGTCTGTTTTACAAATAGACTCCTTGTCTCCGTGCGTCTATCACTGCGTGGTGTTCGTATGAAGTCCCGTCTACACGAGCAATTTTATGTGACAATTTTTATTTGCTGGTGTAGACGATGAAATTTGGCCAACTGAAAAGCTGGCGTGTTAGACGTGTTAGCTTTTATGTGACAAATAAAAGTTGTCAAATACGAAAAATTGCTCGTGTAGACGACTCGTGACATGAAATGTGGTCAATTATCTCTGTTGTCCAAATGCATTGCTGACCCACTTAACTTCGAATTGTCAACAATTATTTGTTGTGATATCTACACGATCAAATGTATTTGCCACATAAGATTGTCACATTAAAAATTGCTCGTGTGAACTTTCCCTTCCCTTGTTTTTAATTTATGTAGGACAATTACGTAATTCCTAGATTTTTTCTATACTGTTTTTAACCAATCAAATTGCATCTTTTTTCCCTGCACCAGGTCTCGCTGACTTTGTGCAGAAAGTCAAAGTACTTTTCTACAAATTGCATCCTTATGAACTTCCTTACAAGCCAGGAGTCACCTCTGATGATATTAGACTCAATTTTGAGGCATTTAACCCACTGCCTTCCTCCATCAAGAATGTCACCGATACTTCGATGTTATTATTGCGCGAATTAAAGTCTCTACGCATCAACACCGAGGCACTCAAGGCAAGGGAAGCCAAGGCGGTGGCAGAAATGAAACACTTCTTGTATCATAGCTTCGGAAATGTTTATGATTTCGACTATTACTCAGGTAAGAGCTGCCTCTTTTACTTTATCATTCATCGATGCATTTTTCCATCCAAACTTTTTCGATTCAAAACGACTGGGAATAGACCGAATGCATAAATTGCGGCCAAAAATGTATTCTTTTGTTTATGTGCTAATTAGACTCACTAGCCTCGCTCTTAAGCAATATTTCTTTTGTATTTTGTCCATGCAGGAGAGGCCAGTGAGTCTATTAGACCTTATTCACGATGGACGCCATGTTGGATTTGCTATTATCATTCACGTTAGCCACACACTTCTGAGGGGGCAAACATCACAAGTTCGAGAGGTTATAACGAATGTGTTAGCCACACAGATGATTTGTTTCACGTTCATTGAATGTTTATCACCTAAGTAGTAAAATAGAATGATAACACAAGTTACTTCGACGTTTTTTTAGTAAGCAGCTAACGAAGTAGGAAGTTTCACTGTCAAAGGCAATCAACAGATATATAATTATTATAAAAGGTACTTAATTCTATATACTAAAATAGACTTTGAGCAATGTTATTTCAATATTTTGTCGAGCCCCCAGCATAACACATGGCTAATTTGCATGACAATTTGAAAACCAACATGGCGGCTATCGTGAATAAGGCCTATTAGCACATGTACAAAAAAACATTTTTTGGGCCGCCATTTATGCATTCGGGCTATAAACGCTTGAGAAAATTATGACGAGAACTTATTTCGGAATGACGACGTATTTGTTACCATCAGCATCGATCTTGCATAACTAAATAATCAAATATAGGTTGCATCGGCTCTTGCTCGAAATATTTACTTTTTGAACTACTGTCGTATCCAGATTTCGCAAAGGCTCAATTTTCGCTGCACACTCGAATTCGGGTTTCGGGAGTGAGCACTGGTTCCTTTCCCGAAACAGCGGCTAGTAATCGAGCCTAGATTTCGCGAGGGCATTCTTTTCGTGGTTGTTTATTTTGCGTCGCGCGTAGGACCTGCTTATAGAAAGAGAGTTTTCCTTGCAGTGTTCTGCTTAAATCGAACGAAGCGTATTGCAAGCCATATCAAGAAATGAAAGAAAGCACCAATGTTTTACATCGCTAGAAAGCTCCTTCAATTTTTACTCCTTCGTTTTATTTTCCCGTACTAGGTCAGTGGATGCTCGGGCCAAATCGTTTTTGTCATATGCAAATCATAGCTCGGATGCCTTTTCATTTTCGATTGTTCTTGAAAAAACTCTCACCCGAAACAGTGCAAGATATGGAAGTCATCGAAGAAGCTTTGAAGAGTTTCGGTAAGGGAATAAAACAATATCACCAAAACATCAAGCTTGGATTGAGGACTGGCATGATTGGGTCTATTGAGGAGTGCAAAGTCGGACTTGACTGTATTAAGCAAGTTTACCCTAAAATAGCGGAGAGCTTTCTGGAGGAGGACATTATGAGGGAGTCGTCTTTCCGGTATCCATTTTTAACAACAAGGTTTTTCATGCGATTCCAAAACGTTTCCGAAGGCTGGTTTGAAAAGTATGGAATACCGCTGGACCAATCAATGGCAGAGAGTTTAATTAACTTCGTTGGCATCCCATTGGCGAATTTATTGAGATACTTGGCGCGGGATCATGTAAAGCATTGCGTACCCAGTAATGTGTCCAGCGGGCTGTTCAATCGTCCTTTGTCTTATGTATACTACAATGGGGTGCCTAATAAATCCGAGCTGACGAGCAAGAGACTCCCCACGGGAGAGGTGATAAGAGCAAAGGCTGGGTACGAGAGAACCATGCAGTTTTTCACTACCACGAATGACGACGCTGGTAAGTGACGTCTTGTCAACTTTTGTTCTTTAATTGGTTTTCCACTCAGCGGTATTCATACTGAAACGAATGGTCAATTTTAAAGCCAGTCGTCTCTCTGTTTTTCCTTCTTTGGCGTCAGTTTACGGTTAACGGCAAGGGAGAAGAAGGGAGAAATCCGGTATTTGCGAATGACATTTCTTCAGAATTTCGTCTCGTTCACTGTAGTTGCAAGAATCCACTCGGCTTATTTTTATTAGTTGATTTGCGGATTTGGAAAAATAAATTAGATAAATCAAAAAATATAATTTTAAAAAAGGGACGTCGAAATGGATCGTTTTTTGGTTGCTTCCCTTACAATTGCGACACAATCAACTTCTTAGCTGTCACTTGATTGTTGTCGAGATTTGCAGCTTTTCGATTTTTTGGGACTTTAATCGATGTAAGATTGATGTAACCTTGAATAACCTTTTCTTGTTAGCGCTTAGCAAAGACCAATCACAGCTGAATAATGCAGTAAGTATTAATGAAACGACTTAGATTCAAGTTTTCAGACTAGCTCTTTACACACTGCTTGTAAGTTAGTGAATAGGTCAGAATTAAATCAGTTGAAGCTCAGACGTGTCTATCGATTGAGTGTGAACGGTTTGGCCTATATTTATTTCTAGTAAACGGGGAAAGGTTTTCGAAACGAACCGAACAAAAGCTGTAGTGAACAACATGAAAAGTAGATTTCAGTAGTATTACTCTGGTAAAATGACCGCGCGATTGCACAGCACTCTTGTGACCAGCTCCCGCTTCGTTTAATAGCTCAGTTGGTAGAGCAGTGCTAATGTACTCTGTATGATTCAAGATTAAGTAACTTTGGGATATGTAGGGAGGATTTTGTCTTTGGTAGATCGGTAAAAAGGCCATGGTGTTCCCACGGCTAATATGCAATCTTCGATTTCAGTCCCAATGCGCAAACTAATTGCAACACAAACGTTTCGGTTTTGTACTCCCTTTGTTACGAAGATTAAAAGAATCCCTTCTGAAACGGCCCATTATAACCACTAAGCACGTGACGTTTTCGAAACGCGGACGGCATGCAAGCGAAACGAATCGTCTCTAATGGAGGAAAAATACTTAGAAATGTAAATGGGGTTGTGTAAAGACAAGTAAAAAGGGAAACAGCTGGCTTCCGATTGCCATGCGCGTCTCAAAAACATCGCCTGCTTAAAAGCTCCTTAATTAACTTTCACTAACCTAACTTGTTTTGCGCATACTCAGATTCTGTCCATCAGCTGGGTTGGAAAATGTTAAAGTCGCTTTACCCTGAAGCTGTCGACATAGCCAAGTCAGTAACAAGACTAGACAACGAAACAGCAGCCGTGAAATCATTTCGCCAGCTTATTGATTCACCTGCCATGTACTTCAACGAAGCACCCTTCCCTGAGAATGAGTCAGACGAGAGAGCACATAGAAAATGCAAAAATGAGAAAGGTAATGCGAGATGAGGTTATTTCTGAGGGCGAGTCCAATGTTGCATTGAAAGCAGAGTATGACTTGCTAAAGTAAGGGAGACAAGCAAGGATCATGTGATCCGTCCACCCCTCTGACAGAAGAAGGTAACTGTCAATCTACACCTTGGTCAGCTTTACAGGTACCTGCGTTTGTAGCACTCTTTAAGTTAGACACAATTCGACTGGAAAATTTGTATCGTTTTTCACAGATGGCGGACGGCGGGCGAGCCATTGTGACTCTGCCTTTGAAATGAAGTTGTGGTTTAATAATTTAATTCATAACTGAGACGCAAAATACTGCTGATTTGGGTAACGTTTGAGCTGACACAGGATGTCAGCTGTATCAGCTCATGTAGATGTTTGACTGGCCCATAGGTCCCTTAAAAACTACCCATGTATGTCCCATGGCGATATCATGTGACTCACTCTCCGCAACCGCTGATGGTTAACGGTGTAATGCGCCCTTGAGAAGGATGAAAAGCTGGTTGCTTAGCAAAACGGGCGAAAGGACAACAGAAAAGTCCGAGTCCTACGCAGGAACCGAACCCTTCGACCTCCGTAACACCCGCTGGGCGCATTGCACCTTAACAGGAGCCCATGAGTAGGAGCCTCCATATGCACTATATCCTTGAGTCAACCTTTGCCCGTATCTTTCTATTTTTAGAACGCCACGAGTTGTTCGCCACTGCACGCACTGTTTAAAATGGCCAATCAGAATAAAGTCATTGTCTAACGAAGACAAAAATAACAAAAACAATGTACACAAATCGTGCGAATTGATGTAAATGTGAGTCTCCTGCTGAAGGGTTGGTTCTAAAAATAAAAAGATACCGGCAAAGGTTGACTCATAGGGCCTGTATGGGGGAGGCAAGCTCCTACTTATGGGCTCCTGACCTTAAACATAGTTGCTTCTGAAATTTGAAGCGTGTGATATTGTAGAACTCACAAACCAATGGGACACATTGTTCATTAAGAACCTTGATAAACGATCTCACTCCACTGGAGTTCTTTTAGCCCAATGGGTAGAGCATCCGACTGGTGATTCCGAGGTTGCAGGTGGATTCTGATTTTTAGTCGTCCTTTCGCCCAACGACGTAGCAACTAGCTCTTTACTTATACAATAATTCTATATGTTGTCACTCTCATGAGTCATTAGTAAACAAACTTCACAATGCCAATTGTAATATTCTTTTTCATTGTAGATGCACGTGAATTCTGTCCTGTTCGTTACGCCGCAATGCAGCGATGGTTTGAATTTTCACGCAGTACACTCTCTCAATTAGAACCCAAGCTCCTGAAGATGTTTCACTGGCCCCTTGGTCCCTTTAAGACTACCCCAGTCTGTCCCGTTGCGATATCAGGTAACTTTATGCCGACAACTTCAGCTCAGAGTTATACTTCCAGTTACAGAAGATGCAATCGACCAGCATTTTTTCGAATGCCTTTCTTTTTGGACCGAATGGGCCCGAAGTATTCCGAGTGGACGACGAGCGCTCACGAAGCGAGACCAGGGCATCATCTACAACTACAGGGACACGTAGAAAATTTTTTGTAAGTCGATTAGTCCTTTACATTTACTTTTCAGACATGTTGTGACGGCAGCAGGTTACTCAGCAATCGACTGTTACTTCCTCCACTAAGGACTGTGACAGAATAAGATTCTGATGACCACAATGTCTCTGAGTGGCTGACACTAAGTAGCTGCCCGAGGAATATATTTGTCGTGGCAAATGCAAAATCATGGATCGGGCACAGAACATTATTATGCCACGTATTTTTTTCCGCAACACATTTCAGCAGCAGCCGTTCTAAAACCAGGATATACCGTAGACTGATGGCCGCATTCCATCGCAGATCGACATCTGTGGCTTATGGACTTTGGCTATTAGCCATTTCATAAAACTTCTTACGTGCGCGATCAATGTAACCAGGCGCGTAGCGTCCTATACGCAAATACGCACGTGCGTACTTGAAGTGACCAGAAAATTTTGAAAGTTTTAGCAATTGTTTCTATTTTTAACATTTTACTTGTACGCAACCAAGATTTCCTTATGAAAACACCACTTTGATTAAATTCTAAAAACTGAAACAAAAGCTATACCATGTTCTCACTTAGTTTTGAATTGACTTTTTTTACACTAAGCAATGCAGTGTTGTTTGGTCAGCGTGCAACAAAAAGGCGAAGTTGCAAAGGAGCGACGTTCCGAGAACGTTGTTGACAATACCAGTCACGCTAGCGCAACCAAAACAATGTTTTGTTTGCGCCAAGTTTGCTCAAAATAAGGGCAAGACGCTTTGTTCTTTGCTTGTATTAACACAACTATTTCGAACAAGAAATAAAGAACGCAGTATTTTTCGCTTAGTTTACTTAGGTTTCTAGATCATATGTACTGTGCGTATTCTTCGAACTAGCGCCAAGTTGTTCATTTCTTAAATTTATGGCAAACATTTTTTGGAATTCAGTTTTCAAGTTCTTTACTCTCGAAAATTTAATGTATATGTTGTTGAAATTGCATTCTTTGGAAACTTGGTAAAAATCCAAGCTCCAGATGAGATTTGAACCTACGACCCTCCGGACCCTCCGGTTACTCAATGGAGACTCTATGATGAGCAAGCAAGGGTGAAATGTGGAGCTTTGACTCGAATTGCATCGCGCAGTTACAAAATCAAATAACTATTGACAGCGTCACTCATAACTGCATCGCCATTTCACCCTTGCTCGCCAGAGAGTCTCTAGTAACTCAGCGATTAAAAGCATCCGACTAAAATCATGGAGGTTCGTGGGTTCAAATCCTATCTGGAGCTAGGATTTTTTCCGAGTTTCCAATGGATGCAATTTCAACAACATATAGATGGTTTTCAATCACGTGATGAGACGGCCATGTTTGTGTACAAAAAATAGCAAATTATGGCTCATGTTTTGCATTAAAATAGAGTCAAATTCCTGAAAGACTTTTTTCTCCATTGTTCTGAGCACCAACATGGCTGCTGTGATGTCAGGTGAAAACCATCTATATACAATGCTCACATTGGCTCAAAAATTTAATGCACCTTTAAAATAAGGAAAACGTTACAGCCTGAACGAGGTTGGCAATGACTGGTATTTTTCTTATATATACGCAACTTGTGCGGCGCATTAGAAAAGGAATTATTGAGAAGAAACTCGCATGCGCAAAATATGTTTTCTGTAGGTGAAAACTGAGATTTATGTTAATAATATATAGATTTAGCCAAGCCTAAAAGCGGAGGTTCCGTCTTATTTATTCTTACCTTAAGTTAACGTGGCTTGAGCCTGCGATCCAATCGATAACCAGTACTTCATCAGCGGTCAATTTACAAAAAAAGCTGACCTCGATGAGCTTTGAACTTGAGCCCGCGATATGGTCACTTGATACCGGTCAACGGATACCTTGTTTGGGCAGATGTCAATTAACCATAACATGAATGCCCAATATCAAGAATGTTCCTCCAAAAAACGCGCGTTGCACCACAGAGTTTCACATTAGCATACATGGAGGGGTTACCATATTTTCTTTGCCAAATGGTGCTCCGCGCGCACCGCTATAACGATTGAAAATATTCGAAGTTAAGGACAGTGCCTACTGATTCAAAGATATTTTTGCCCTCGTTTATGATTATGCAGGAAATGTAGATCGTGTTATTGAAATCCAAAAAGAAAATTGGGGGTAACCACGCATTTTCCAAAGATAATTCATGAATAATATTTGTAAACAGCTTTAAAATACAAATCAATGTATGGCGTTCTTCCTCAAATTTAAGTTTAATTATCTCTCAAAAATGCATGGTTACCCCCAATTTTTTTTTGGGTACCAAGAGTACTTACTAAGATCGACTTTCTCCGGATAAATTTAAACCGCGCAAAAAGATCCCTGTATTAGTAAGCATCACCGATAGGAAACCCGAGTATCTCGAGATGCGCAGAACGTATGCGCAATAACAATAGTAGTCTCATCATTTAAATTGAAGGAAATTAAGGTTGGTCAGATCTTTTTATTTTGAAATGTCCAAGGTCGCAAAACTTTGGTTTATTGTCTCACAATATTCTCACTTTGTTTAGGGACTGGTGTGGTCCCCTAGTGGCACCATTGGTTAAAACCAGGTACATTTCCTTCTCAGAAGGCTGGGCGCTTTATGCAGAGAATCCACTTATTTCTAGGGAAACAGGTGAGATATGCTATTAACTTTCCCTGTCTTTTGGTAAAGGTCAAAGTCGGTGGACTTAATTTATGCAATGACAGGAGCTCGTCAAGGAAAACCTCTATCTCCATCAATTCCTTTAGTCAACCACGAGTAAATTTATTTTTAGGAACAGGATTCTCCTCCAAAAAGTGTCATAATTCCCTTGACGCTGAGATAGCTTTGTTTTGATTGGCTTATAAAACAGTGGGAGTGCTGAATCTCCCAAGAAAGTCGTCGTTCTATTTAACAAATCGAAAGTGGTTCAGCGCTGTCTTTACTCTTATCGACAACGATATTCGTCATCACAGTGGTCAAAATGCTGTGGACTCACGAGGCGCAGCAGTCAAAGAAAGCCAAAGAAAGTTTTTATTTCAGAGCGTGACCAAAATCATGACTCAAAGAAAGAGCAAGCGTTGTCTATAACTTTCTCGCAATATGATTGGTGTATTCCGCAAAATGCGCGTTCCTGATTGGCTTTTACATTGCGTGACAAAATGACGCGAGCATGACGCGTACAGCGCTGTCTAGACTCTCATCGACAACGGCAAAATTAGATGAGATCTTTCCCGCGAAAAGCGTAACAAAATTACTGATTATTTCTGTGCACCATATATGGTGGTAGCTTCCTACAAGATTCGTACAAATTCCTACGAATTCCTGCAATGCTGTCCTATTTTTTCTGCAAGGATAAACACGTGGTTACCAAGGCCAGTTCTCCGAACAATGGTTGAAAGCAAGGAAAATTTGCCTTTGGTTGAGAAATGTTTGTGAAGTGAGGGTTAGAGGTGAATTGGAGAAATGATCGCACTAACTAGACAATATAAGCAATTGTCTCTTTATAGACACCTGAAAATTTCAGGTGATTTTAACGAGAATCGAACTCATGACCTCTAGATCTGTGATGCCGGTGCAGTGCTCTTACCAACTGAACTATGAAGCCACTCAGTTGCGCCAATGTGTTGACCTGAATACTTGTGAAGCGTCCGATTTTTGTGCTTCTGCTGTCGTCAATAGTGGGAACCAAGCTTAATAGCAGCTTTGGCTAATAAACTGGAAAAGGCAACCTAGCTGTAAATGATCATTTAACAAAAATAACTTCTACTTTGTTTAATTGGGTTATTGTTATAGGATTCCTGCAGCCCCCGCGTGGATTCGTGAAATTATTACAAGCGCGTGGATTCCTGAAAATTCCTACAATTAAGCGCATATTCGTTCATTCACTACTTGCACAATCCCATAATACACCATAATTACCCCCCAAACTTTTGCATAACCATTGTTTGCAATTTCTCCTGAGACATGAAAATGTCCCAAGAGAAGTCGAAAACAATGCCTATGCAGATTTCTGGGGGGTAAAAGAGGTGTATTATGGGATTTGTGCAAGTAGTGAATTATAATAATTATCATAATTTTTATCTCTTTCTAATCTAAGATGTTTATGACGACAAGCCTTTCAGACGCTATGGAATGTTAAAATGGCAAATCTGGCGCGCACTGCGCCTGATTGTGGACACAGGCCTCCATTTTAAGGGGATGAAACGCGACGAGGCCATCAAACTTTTTAACGACTATGCCTGGGACGATACAGATGTGGCTCGCAAAGAAGTAACACGGTACCAGAGCGGGCCAGGCCAGGCCACAGCCTATATGATTGGTCGGCGTGCTATCATGGACATGCGCATCAACGCCGAGAGAAGACTGGGTTCCAAGTTTGATGTCCGGGACTTTCATTACTACTTGTTGTCACATGGGCCGGGTCCCTTGATTTACATAGCTCAACAAATTGACAATTACGTGGAGTGCACGCTAAACAGAACATCGCCCAAATGCCAAAGGTTTTTTGCCGTTGACAATGAGAGACGACTTTTCAGTCAAGGATACGGATATAATTTCAAACTTGCTTGGGACGATTTAGAAGAGTTTTACTTTCCCCCGGACATCCACGATTTTTAGTTGAGTTGAGATAAGAGAAAATGGAACCCTAAAAATAGCGGTGTAAGCATAAAATCTGCCCCTAAGTGAGATCAAACTACTGTAGCTTCTATTCTCATTTCAATCCTCTAGATTTTATCCGTTTTCCTCTGTTCGTCAACTGGAATACCGTAAAATTCCGAAAATCAGCCCCGGGGCTTATATTTTTCAAAGGCCCTTTTGGAGGGGCTTATATCGGAGGGGTTTATCTACGAAGGGAAATTTGCGTTTCCAAATCAATTGGGCTAGCCTTATAGTTGGAGGTAAATTTACCGTTGTTGCTTTGTTTGACTTTGTATTTGAGGGCAAATTTTCCAGGTACAAGCTCCCGGGGGACTTATATTTGGAGGGGTGATTTAACGGGGCTTTTTGTGCGTTACCGCTTTGGGGGGGGCGGGGGGGGGGGCTTATATTTGGAGGGGCTTATGTTCGGAATTTTACGGTAGTTCTTTATAGCCTTTGAGCTCATTGGCATGCCATAATGATATACGAATATGATATACAGACCAATGATGTACAGATCAAATCAAATCAAATCAAATCATATGACAGACTTAGAGGAACTGCTTTTTTTTTTTTCGGACGGCGCAAAAATATCCTTTGAACATGACAAATCCTCTGAACCAGCCACTGGGTCTGTGATGGTAAGACAAGCAATAACGCTTTACTAATAGACCTTTTTCGCTTGTACATTTTATGTTTCCCCAATACAGATCATGTGATAATACTCAGAAGGTTCGGTCCTTTGTTTTGTTCATTAAAAAAGTGTATGAAAACATGAATATCTCTGCATGCACTCCTTTTAATAAACAAAACAAAGGACCAGACCTCCTGAGCATAACCACGTGATCTGTATTGGGAAAACAAAATGTACAAGCGAAAAGGTCTATGAAGAGATCGATGATATTCTTTTTTATATGGTTACGCTCGTTGAGAATAAAACGGGCGCCCTGATTGGCTATCTAATGACACAAGCCGATTTCGAATTATGCAAATGCAAATTAAAAACCAAGTTAAAGGTATTTCTCATTCCAAATTGGCACTTGTCTGAGTGCTTTCATTCACGTTTATTTGGCCTTTGATTTCTGAGAATGTCGACTAAATTTACTTCACCAATTGTGATCATTTTTGTCGACAATAAGTATACGGGATACGCGTTATTAATTAGTGCGATGTCAAACGAAAAAATGAACCTTACTGCATTGCCGGATGTGAAGTGATTCCTTCCGATTGTATCAACCCTTAAAGCCATATAATGAACAGTTTACTTCCTCGAACGTTTGGTCTGTACGGGAAAATTTCAAGCTATTGACGGAGCGATAACGACATTCCTCTCTCTTAATAAGTAGTTATTAACCAAATATGAGAACTGGAAGGCGAGATATCTTCGATGTATTGAGCTAGTAGCGCAAATAAATAGTATAAACTGAATAGACATAGCTACATACAAGACAAATGCAACAAATCAATGACAAGATCCATAACACAGAGTGCATCTCTAGGTTTACAATAGCTGTGTGAGTGAAGAGGACAGCGTTCTTTGCTCTTTGTGGGAAGTCTGGATTTTCTTCAATGTTCCACTGTCAGCCATCATGATAAGTAGCTACTCTTGGGTTCAAAAGACGCCTGGGACGCGTACAAATGTTTGTAAACGGAGATAAAATTAATGTATGCAACCACATTCGGTTGTTGACCAGCGGTTTTCGTTAAAACAGTGGTTTGCTGGGGGTGCTCAGTCTCGCGGGCTCAGAAAACCTTCGTTGTGGTCATTGTTATTTAAGGTTTTTCACCACATTCTCCATGGTGTGTAGTCGAGCCTGACGAGCCACGGTCAATAATGCATCCTACCAAATATGGTTTGAACGAAGAAAATAATTAAAAAACACAATCATAGGACACATTGTGACCTTATTGGCGTTGAGCCTGCAGGCACATTTTCTCCTTAAGCCTCTTTTGAATGTAGTTTAAGCAGGTTGCTTAAACTACATACAAAAGAGGCTTAAAGGTCAATTCGATACAAAATGACCCCTTAGCCATGTTTATGGAGCAAAACCGCTGATATCTCCGATAAGGGCCTCGTAATGATATTCTTCTATTAATTAAGGTCTCGGTAAAGGAAAATGAGGTGTCCGCGGAAAAATGAAATTGTCGCGCCGCTATTTTTTGTATGGGGTCAAACTATACATATTATTAAAGCTAATAGATTGAATTATTTGAATAAAGTTTTAGTTTTTTGGTATATTGCCTTTAAGTTTTGAGGCCTTAAACTCAGAAGGACCGAGCCTGCTGCAGAAGCTCCTGCCCCTTCACTTTGTTGGGAAAATAACCGCACTTTGTTGCATCTTAGTCACAGATGAACTCGGCACTCAAATACCGTGTGAGGAAGTTTTGATAAGTCAAGAATTTAAGGAAATTTCACGCACTTAAGTCGAAATTCTC
>NC_090871.1:10243977-10276477 GCF_036669935.1 Montipora foliosa
GTCCTTAAAGTGCTACTATGACCAAAAATCACTTCCTCTTTTTTCTTCAGATTTTGAAAGTGTGTTCGCTTAATACCTAACTTGTCAAAATTTTGAGCTTTGAGTTTTATCGACTTTATCCAAAGGCTGTTTATTTTGAGTGTAAGTTTTGGATTTCACGGTCCGCCATAACTCACTTTCAAAACTGACCGATTGGCCCTCAGATGTAGAGGGTTGGATCTAGGGAAAATGACGTCATTTACTTAATAGCTTAAAATTTCAGCATGTAAATGCATTTTATTATATATGCAAAACATGCATATTAATTCAGCCACGTACAAATGCATTGCATTCTTAAACTAGTGAGTCTTTGACTTCATTTTCTCCTCAACCCAGCTCTCTCAAGATTTTAAAGTTAGTAATGGCGTACCAATAAATTAGAAAATCCAGTTAAAATAAACAGGTGTCTTTTTAAAATCAGAACTTAAAATTGGGTTTCTTAGTGTTCAGTTAACATAGTTTGAAATCCAAAGAAAAAAAATAATTGTTTTTTTGGTGGTAGTAGCACTTTAAGGTCCAACACAATCGAGAATCAATTTGATCGTGCTGAAATTGCAGTCTTAAATCCTTAGGACCCTTGGCATTTCCTCTGCCTTATGCTATGGACAAAAATTCAAGGTCATCTTCCCAACAAACCAGATCTTATCAATGCAGTCATTGTGACAAGGTTTTTACAAGTGTGCCTGGGCTCAAGTACCACAAGACCACTCACACTGGAGCAAAAAGATACAATTGTAGCTATTGTGATAAGACATTATCGAGTAAGTCTGGTCTCAATTACCATGAGAACATTCATAATGGGCTGAAACCATATCAATGCAGTCATTGTGACAAGTCATTTGCAAGTGTGTCTGCACTCAAGTACCACGGGAACACTCACACTGGAGCAAAAAGACTCAAGTGTAGTTCCTGTGATAAGACTTTCACTAGTAAGCATGGCCTCACTTACCACATGAACATTCATAATGGGCTGAAACCACATCATTGCAGTCATTGCGACAAGTCATTTGCCAGTGTAACTGGGCTTAATGACCATGAAATCACTCACAGTGGATTGAGGAGATACAAGTGCAACTATTGTGATAAGTCATACACAAGTAAGGCAAGCCTCACTTACCATGAGAAAATTCACACTGGCCAAAAACCGTTCCATTGCAGTCATTGTGACAAGTCCTTTATAAGTTCATCTGTGCTAAAAACTCATGTGAAAACTCACACTGGTGTGAAAGCGTTCAAATGTAGCCAATGTGATAAAGCGTTCACAAGGTTATCTGATCTTAAAAGGCATGAAAATAGTCATGCCGGCCTGAAACCATACAAATGCAGTGATTGTGAGAGAGCTTATGCTGACAAGTCTAGTCTCAAGAGACATGAACCTATTCATTCTGGTGTAAAAGCATTCAAATGTAGTCATTGTGTCAAGGCATTCTACAGGAAACAAAGTTGTTTGATTCATGAAAGAATGCATACTGGAGCAATGCCATACCATTGCAGCCTTTGCAATAAGTTTTTCAACTCATCAGGTGGGTATAAAATGCATGAAAGAATACATGCTGGTGAGAAACCGTACAAATGCCGCTATTGCAATGACGCATTCACTGGTTATGCAAGCCGAAGTGTTCATGAAAGAAAAAGGCACACAGGTGAAAAGCCATATAAATGTGACATTTGCGGCAAGAGTTTTACTTACTATGGCAGTCATATAATACACAAGCGAACACACAGTGGCGAAAAACCTTTTAAATGTGCTTACTGTGATATGGCGTTTACACATCAAAGCACCTACAAGAGACATGAGACGATGCATATGAGTACAACAGAACAAAGACAGTCACCGGATGGGAGGGATGGGTAAGAGTAAATTTTGATTGCAACTGTGACATTTGTGATCGAAGAAGTATGAATTTGCCAGCGAAGAGTTTTGTGACACAGCACCTGAACAATCGGACATTGAAGAGGAGTTTCACAAATGCAAACACTGTGAGAAGTGGCTTAAAACGGTCTGTCATTTCAAAAGACATCAATGCATCCAAACAGGATGCACTGCTGGTTTTTAATATTATAGTGATCCTAGTCATCACAATAGAGCGTTTTCACTCCCGTGACCAGCAGCCAAATTGGAGTACTGAAACAAAAGATAAGATTTGCATAAAAATAGCGTTCAAATCCCAAGAGGATTAGTTTGGTACACCATCATTGCTGCCATTCCTTTGTTTTGGGACACCAAAATGGCTGCCGTGACGTCATGTGAAAAATTAATGCTCTATAGGCATGAGAGGGCTCACACTGGGGAGAAGCCTTTTTAGGGTGCATATTGCCTTAAGGAGTCGCTGTAGGCGTGAGAGAGTACAGACAAAAGAAAATAGAACTGGGACAAGAATAATTTTTTAACTAAAGATCAGGCCCTTTTTAAAGTTTGATTGGCACTGTAATAATTAAAAGTGGTATTTTTCTTGCGCATTTTGTACAGTGTAGCATGCAATACTCAAATACTCAAGTGCCTAGCCTTTCAAGACACTGTGGGGGTCGTTGTCATGAATTCTAAATGGCGCAATGATACATTTTATCTGAAAACAGTTAAATCTTGTTTGATTGGGCACTTATGGTTTGGTGTCAGTGGAGAGTTTACAAAAGAAAGGCAAAAAGACAGTGTGTTAGTTTGAAAATCATTGGAGCTTAACACCGCAAATGCAAAGCATTGTACATCTAATTTGATCTAAGCTTTGCTGATTGCTAAAACCACTAAGTAGTCTAACAAGACAAGTTAACTATAACAAAATAAAGCCTGAACTGGTGGCAATTTCTTGAGAGTCTCGAAATTTTGTAGCAGAATTTTGAGTGCAGGGGGAAATAAAACACTTGGTGTCTTTTAAAAAAAGTTTTTTTAAGATATGAAACTTAGCCATAATTGTGCGGTTTTCTATAATAGAAAAAGAAGATCTTAGTTTCAAGAATTGCCTTTTGGACTTGAAGAGTTTTCAAGACCCCTTGAGAGAAAACAGCAGTGTGTAGTATTTTCAACCAGGGACCGGTTTCTCAAAAACCCCACAAACGTTTCGGGCCTGAAAAGTTATTTGCATGCGCAAAGCGTTTCGTGTCACTCGAAATACGCCCAAAATGTTTTTGGACTTTCGAGAAACGCCGAGAAGGCCCTAATAGGTGTGATTGTTCTTCAACATTTATTTGTTGTTAATATTAAGTAATAAACATTGATTATAAACGGAGCATTGATCGGTAGTTTCCAAGAGCAGCTTTTGCAGAACACCCAAGTGTGATAAGATGAAGTGATTTCTCTCTTGGAAAAACCTTAGAAGCTAATCGTAGGGTTTTAATAGAATAACTCACACATTCCTAGGGGGAACCAAATGTCATGTAATCAGTAATAAAAATTTCCATCATGAAATTATTGTTATTGCTTCATGTTGGAAATTATGTTACATCAAGAGAAAATGAGGGGACAGAGAGGGAGGCTCAAGGCGTTGGCCGGGATATGTTATGTCCACGAAAGTTATTTTTAGACGAGCGGAAATCTTTGTTCTAGGAGAAATCTGTCTTCCGAGACGTCCGCATGCAGTCTTGCTTCGCTCTCAGATTCTTAGTGGAAAGAGAAAATGATGGCGCACGTGGAAGGCTTATGAATATATATTTTCTTTCAAACATCGGACCGAGGTTGGCCTGCATGCGGACGTCTCGGAAGACTTCCGCTCGTCTAAAAATAACTTTCGTGGACATGATATATCCCAAGGGCTGGACCGGGAGCCTCCTTCTCTGTCCCCTCATTTTCTCTTGGTTACATTTGGCTCCGGCACTGAGAATGCGTGATCAAACGTCCGTTGGCTTGCTTACCAGTCAAGTAGTCATACAAGATTCATTTGACAATTAGATGATTCTTGCCGTCTTCTGAACAGATGCACGACAACATGAAATCTATTTGCTTTGACCCTTTTACCGCCGAGGGCTTCCCCATTGACGAGTAAAATCGTCTGGCGTTAGACAGAGTAAAACCTGTAAGTGTTAATAGACCAGTTCCGAGTTCATGTCTGCCTCCTCTTCAAAGCGAGTCTAAGTGCGAGGTTTTTCTTATGAAAATTAGTTTTTATTCATATGTAAAGTAGAACCAATTACTATCACAAAAACTTCGCACTTAGACTCGCTTTGAAGAGGAGGCAGCCATGAACTCGGAAATAGCCTATTGGCATTTATGGCAGTGATAGGGTTAAAGGGAGACCATAAAAATTGACTTTTTACAGCCGCAAAAACGTTTTTATACCGAGGAACATTTAAAGATTCAACACTTTTCACAGTTAACTTTTTCGAAAAGGAAAAATGATGATTTATAAAAGAAATAAAGAAAGAAACATGCTCACGTTTTCCTGACAACGTCAAACTCCTTGTTTTCACTTCCTCAACCCCAGGAGGACGGCAAATGCAGACCGGAAATAGCGTCAAAATGCATGCGTAATTAGCTGTCACGCGGGTCACAGGGTCAATTCCCAGGACCTTCTCCCGTCTGACCTTGTAGCTCAGTCGGTAGACCAGTGGTGATCTAACAAGAAGGTCGTGGGTTTAATTCCCACCCTGTTCAGAGTTTTTCTCTGTCCTTGAATGGGCCCATTTCCATTAGTAGGGCTAACGCTCACATGGTTTATATGGGTAGAAGATAGCACTTCACATCACCCTCTCATAGTTAATTCTGTTCACACAAGGATAACTGATTAGAGTGTAATGTGAAGAACTAGTTTTGTACCCCATATGAACCATGTGAGCGTAAGCCCTACTAATGGAATGGGCCCACACAAGGACAGAGAAAAACTCTGAGCAGGGTGGGAATTGAACCCACAACCTTTGGGTTAGATCACCGCTGCTCTACCGACTGAGCTACAAGGTCAGACGGGAACAGGTCGTGGGAACTGAAGATGTTAAAGTGACGGCAATGAACATGTACAAGTACAAGGAAGGGTTACGTTTTTACAAACGTTGGCCGTGTAGCACTTTATATTTCAACTGACTTAACTGATTTAATAGAGTGTAATGTGAAGAACTAGTTTTGTACCCCATATGAACCATGTGAGCGTTAGCCCTACTAATATAATGGAAATGGGCCCACACAAGGACAGAGAAAAAGCCTGACCAGGGTGGGAATCTGTCCTTGTGTGGGCCCATTTCCATTAGTAGGGCTAACGCTCACATGGTTCATATGGGGTACAAAACTAGCATAGTGACTAGCACTTCACATTACACTCTAATCAGTTACGTCTGTTGAAATATGAAGTGCTACACGGCCAACGTTTGTAAAAACGTAACCCTTTCTTGTACTCACACAAGGATAGTTTACCGTCCTGCCCTATCATCCGTCGTGTTGCGTAAGGTCTCTAACATATCATACGAAACGTCAAGTTCAAATGCATTATAATATATTTATCACCGCAGTTTGTTTACTGTTTTTGTTATCCTTTTTGCTGATTACTCCAAGTATCCACCCTAACAGTGGCCTTTTGCTCGTCATAGAAAATGTAATTTGTGATTGCACCGTATTATCATAAACTACTATTTTGCCGGCACGTATCAGAGGTCTGGGGAGGGTGTTAGTGCGCAGTGAGTCATGGGATTCGAGTTTGTAATTCGTGGTCGTTAGGAAGGTGAGGCATTCTACGGTCAGCCTTCACCGTTTTAGGTTGCTTTTCTCTCTTTTATTTTATTCGTGTGTTAATTGATGTTTATAGTTTAGGCACTAGCATACCCTAGAACCCCAAGGGTTGCACCACTGCCTTGGTCGGGGGTACACGTTCCCCGTGTTTTTTCCACCTGCTGGTTTTTTGGGGGTTTTCGTGTCCGGCTTTGGTGCTTCTGTTCCTTCGTTTATAGATTTTACTTGATATTTGTACATATCTGCATATGCGTTGAATAAACGGCACGGTGGCTTGGCTGGCCCACGCCCCCATATATGAAGATTGTTGTCTTGTGTGTACCGGTTGAGTAGTGGAGGCAAAATAAGACGTGAACCGGAAGCGAACTCTTCTCTTGCAGTAAGGCTATCGGTTGGCTATCGCATTATTAACTAGATGCTTCTGTGAAGTATACACTGGCTTGCCTGTGGTACGTGCTACAGAAAATCAGAAGGCACTGAACTGTGTGGTATTGAAATACAGCATTCCAGTCTCTGAAGAATAACAAATAAAAGAGAAGCGAGAAACATTGGCTTCTGGGCTGACATGTTGATAATTTTCAAGTTCCCTCACAACTTCTTTTCACCACAAGTGTGCCCTATGAGCATCCGAAAATTTTGTAATACTAAACTTCACTGAAGTCAAGCCCTGTTTCGCGGGGTTAGTGTTGGGATGGGAGACCAAAACAATAAACCCCTCATGGAAAACAGAAACATCTGACCGAAAATACTATTAACGCTAACAAATGCGAACTCAGCAAGGTACAGATTCTGTTAGCTTGCTTTATGCAAAACAAATATTGATGAAAAAGCAAATAAATATTGATACACAGTTTTCAGAAAGAGCAGAAGGAAGTTTCTCGGACGGTCGATCGAGAATAAAATATTTATGACATGAAAACAACATTAATTTTGAACCGTGAATATAGAATATAAAAAGTTACGATCAGCGACAAACATTTTGGGAGATTTTTGCTACGTTCAAGTAAATTGCAAAATCGAAAGTGACATGGCCGGAATTCAGCGGGCGTCGTGATTAAGTTACCGCGGCATGTTTACTCGCCAAACAGTGAAGCATCTGTGTCAAATGATGGCAAGATACCGGGTTTTTGTAAGTTTCTTTTTCTGTCAAGTGTTATAAAGTTTGACAATGAAATGAGCGAAGTCAAAACAAAGATCACAATCGCCCAACTCTTGTTGATGCAAAGTCAAAATTTACTCTCCAAGACGCGTACGGCGTTATTTATCACCAGGTAATTCCATCATTTTGGAAATAGCAGCTGCTTTATTATTCATCTGCGTCACAAGTTTTCACTGATTTTGGGCCTCATTTTGTTGAAACTCAAGCACGCTTCCAACAGGCCTGTGAACCCTTCCTTCTTACAGAGCAATACTAAAAAGCTTCTCCCATATCACATTTGAACCTTAAGCTCGAAAATTCAATACACAACATGATATTATAATTCACAAAGGCAGAAAATACCACAGAATCCTTTTCCAGCGAAAATTTTATTGAAACAAACAACATATTTGCTCTTAGAGGCGAAAACCTCTTCCTATTTGATTGCGTGCGTGAAGACAAGAAACTCAATTGTGTCAAATTACCATGTACTTCAGGTAAATACTGCTCACTTTGATTTCGTCTCGACGGGCGATAGATTGTTGTCGAAGTCCAGTACTCGTCGCTTTTGAGATTCATGCCTAGTTTATCCAACTGACTTTCCATTATTGAGCTCCATAAGGGTATATTTTGTTTAAGGATCCACTAAAACGCCATTCGCGTTGCATGACTTTCGACGCCATTGCAGGCTAAGTTGATGATTCTACTGTGTCCACCAGAGAAATCTACGCAGTTCCACTACCCTCTCGATCCTAAGAAAATACGCGCAAAAGGCTCACAAAGGCAACACTTACCAGGGGAGTGACAAGCAAGACTTTTACCGACACGGAAAAAAAAAACAAACAAAAAAAACAAAAAAAAAAAAAAGAGAAAACAAACAAACTAAACGCAGACCTCGACTGGGTTTGCCCATATGCAACCCAGTAATAAATGTGGCCAATAAATGTGCCAAGACGAGTCCGCTTCCGGTCGCCGTACCTCGTTCCCAGGGTTTCTCTTACCTTGCCCATGTGCGGGAGGACCCCGAGAACGAGGTTGATAAACGAAGTATTTTCACATTTTTTAAATCTGGTGCAAAGGCTCCTTGATCTGGGGCCGTATCAATCAGGTAAGTTTGTTTTTCGTTCTTCTTCATCTCACCTTTTAACGAAATGATCGATAAATTGTGCAAATACTTCTGTTTGTAAATTCCGTGATGACCGGCGTCCACGCTCTCAACTTTCTTTTGTTTCTACTTAGCTTTTCGATGATCGTAGCTATGTTCATTTCTCTTTTACTCACTTATGGAGGTAAATTTGCCTAGACAGGTCCGATTCAGCTTGATTGGTTTAAGTGCAGATCGTAAACTGAGCTAAATTTTAGGTTAAGCTTATTTAAGCATGTAATATGATAATGTCCGATGTCGTTCCATGTACATCACTAAATTAAGGAGGCTCGAAAGGGTTTTTCGTTGCTATAGTCTTTGTGAAACGATGAAAGATACCAAAGAAGGATATTTCATAGTGTAGCCAAACTATAATTAACAATTATTCCATGAGCGCGCGTTCGATATGAGATGGTAAATAGCCAACGAGGCGCGTAGCGCCGAGTTGGCTGTAACCACTCTCATATCCAACAAGCGCGAATGGAATAATTGTTTTATTAAATTCCTTAAACTCCAAAAGTTTGCAAGTACGAAATACGAGCGAAAAAAGGGAGAAAATCCTAGCGAAATCGAAAAAACTTGATGAAGATGCGATGTTGTGTAATACCTGGTCAGACAGACGCATGCTCATTACAACACAGGCTCCCCAAGCTGAAAATACGTGGTGTATGCGACAGTTTGTGTATATAGAGAATTGTATGGGAAAATCACCGATCGTAAAAAAATTGTGTAAATAACTATCTCATTTGAAATAAAGTTTTCCTACCTCAAATATGTGACGAACTTGTCTCTTTTGCCATTTGAATTTGACCGCGCGCTGGCAACACGACCGTTGTTGACTGCCCAGTCACAAGTCAACAACGGTCGTGTTGCCAGCGCGCGGTCAAATTCAAATGGTCCAATCAGAGTTGAGGCTGAAACCATCTTGCGAGTTTCCGTTGTTGACTGCCCGGTCACAAGCCTCTGAGGAAAGCCGAAGAGGTGAATTTTAAGGCAAAGTTTTCGTTCGTCTTGAGCCACCGAAACACACGTATTTGGAGTGAAATTTATTGGGCTTTATGGAACTGTTGTTTTTATCGCGATTCGGGACTTTTCCTATTGAGGAGAAAACGGTTTGTGGAGTGAGGTCTGGCCAGCGATGGATGGAGTGGTCGGCCTTCCTATTATTTTAGCAACGGCCTTCCGGATAATTTCACTAAACGGCGTCAGAATGGCTCTAAACTTGGCAAAAGAGACAAGTTCGTCACACATTTGAGGTAGGAAAACTTTATTTCAAATGAGATAGTTATTTACACAATATTTTTACGATCGGTGATTTTCCCATACAATTCTCTATAGACACAAACTGTCGCATACACCACGTATTTTCAGCTTGGGGAGCCTGTGATTACAAAAACATTTCTTATCTTTTCACGTACTTCTAAGCTTCGAAATTGATCCAGACTTTCCCCAAAAATGTTTTTCTTGTGCTTTACATGTATACCAAGAGAAATTTTGATTTCTGGCGTAAAAAAATTTAACTTAGCAACGTTTAGCGCAATCATTTACCATATATGGTGAAACTAAGGTATATGAGCTGATAACCGAGATTGAGTGAACCAATCAGAGCACGAGAATTGCATTATCCGAGGTTGAGAATTTAATAAGTAGAAATATCTTTGCAACTCTATTGTGGAGTAATAGACGAATTCACGCTCTGGAGTGCATCATGGGTAATCAGTGCAAGATGGAGAAAAAAATGAATTCAAAGGTTTGTAAAGAAGTTCAAAAAGAATGAAAAGTATTCATGACATGCAATTTTGGGTTTTTTATTTTCCAAAACAGAAGATATGCACTCAATGGTGTGGCAGAATAAATTTGGAGAGAATGGCTGTTTTAGAAATTATTCTATTAACAAGAGTTTCTGCCATACGTTTTCAAAGGCACAAAATTACAGAGAATGTTTGGAGACCAAAAAAAGCAATATTTAGGAATTCTAAAGAATGGATACCAAGTCTACATCATCTCAGTTGTGAACATGAACTTGTTTGTTTGGGTTATGAAGGCGAAAATCTATAAAGTAGAGTCATGTACAGTATATTTTGCTTTGAATTTCTATACAAACCTTTACATTTCCCACCATGTTGCCCTAATTACCAATGATGCACTCAAGAGTGTGAACTTGTCTATACTTTAAGGGCACTTAAGACATCATATCGGTTACCATGGAAACACGCCAGGTCCGCAAAAAGGCCCTCTAAATTTCAGTTTTTGAAAATTATCCGAAAAACTAAGTTGGCGACCTACCGTTTTTATTTCTTTGTTGGAAATCTCCCTAAATTCTTTAACTTCTTAAAGAGTATGACATAGAGGATATTACATGGCCACGCGGGGATACAAATTTTATCTTTGAGTGCTGAAAGTATCTTTCATGAGTGAGCGAAGATATGTCGCCCAGCAAGATTTCGAGGTAAAGACAAGTTTTTTGGACAGGTTTTATTTCCGATCTGCACAATTTTATGTATTTTCACTTCCGGGGTGTTACGCACGCTACTTTTGATAAAAAGTTGATTCATTCAGCTGACTTTTGTTTCTCAGTTATGCCGTGTGTAGGTTATCCATGCGCGAGCAGCTAAAAACCCTTTCAAGCCTCCTTAAGCTTATATTACAATTATGCTGTTATTTTACAGAGATGTAATTTAATGTTTTTGAAGAATTTACGTTTTGGTTTGACCTTGTTGTGGTCAAGAAATAGATTGATCTTTGCGATGTCATTTTGAGAACTTTCCATATCATTTCTAGAGATTCTTAACGATGGTGCCTGTTAATATTCAAATGTATTTTTGCGCTGTTTATGAATATACGGGAAAAGAAGGTCTTAACAAGTGTTATTGAAATCCAAAAAAAATTTGGAGTAACCATGCATTTTTCAAAGATAATTAGATTAATCAACCATTACATGTATTTGTAAAAAGCTTTATAGTACAAAGTAATGTGTGCGTTCTTTTCGAAATTGCAGCTTAATAATAAACTCTGAAAAATGCATGGTTGGTAATTTCTGCTTTCTCCACAACCACAAGATGAGCAGAACACATGGGCAATAACAATAGTAGTCACCATCCTTAATTAAGGTCCAACATAATCCAGAATCAATTTGATCATGCTGAAGTTTTAGTCTTAAATCTTTAGGGCACTTGGCATTTCCTCTGCCTTATGCTATGGACACAAAGTCAGAGTCATCTTCCCAACAAACCAGATCTTATAAGTGCAGTCATTGTGACAAGGTTTTTACAAGTGTGTCTGGGCTCAAATACCACGAGGGCACTCACATTGGAGCAAAAAGACACCATTGTAGTTATTGTGATAAGACATTCTCAAGTAAGTCTGGCCTCACTTACCACGAAAACATTCATAACGGCCTGAAACCACATCAATGCAGTCATTGTGACAAGTCATTTGCAAGTGCGACTGCGCTCAAGTACCACGAAAGCACCCACACTGGAGGAAAAAGACTTCAGTGTAGTTCTTGTGATAAGACATTCACTAGTAAGTCTGCCCTCACTGACCACAAGAACATTCATAACGGCCTGAAACCATATCAGTGCAGTTATTGTGACAAGTCATTTGCAAGTGCGACTGCGCTCAAGTACCACGAGAGCACTCACGCTGGAGTAAAAAGACTTAAGTGTTGTTCTTGTGATAAGACATTCAGTAGTAAGTCTGCCCTCAGTGACCACAAGAACATTCATAATGGGCTGAAACCATATCAATGCAGTCATTGTGACAAGTCATTTGCAAGTGCGACTGCGCTCAAGTACCACGAAAGCACCCACACTGGAGAAAAAAGACTTCAGTGTAGTTCTTGTGATAAGACTTTCACTAGTAAGTCTGCCCTCACCAACCACAAGAACATTCATAATGGGCTGAAACCATATCGATGCAGTCATTGTGACAAGTCATTTGCCAGTTTGTGTGCGCTCAAGTACCACAAGAACACTCACACTGAAGAAAAAAGGCACAAGTGTAGTTCTTGTGATAAGACGTTCAGTAGTAAGTCTGCCCTCACTGACCACAAGAACATTCATTATGGGCTGAAACCATATCAATGCAGTCATTGTGACAAATCGTATGCCACTGTGAATGGGTTTAGGGGCCATGAATTCACTCACAGTGGATTTAAATACAAGTGCAACTATTGTGATAAGACATACAGAAGTAGGACTGGCTTCATTTACCACAAGAAAATTCACACTGGCCAAAGACCATTTCATTGCAGTCTTTGTGACAAGTCCTTTGTCCTTTTATCAGTGCTAAAAAGTCATGAGAAAACTCACACTGGTGTGAAAGCATTCAAATGTAGTCAATGTGATAAAGCGTACGTAACATTATCTGGTCTTAGAAGTCATGAAGAAAAACACTCCGGCCTGAAACCATACAAATGCAATTATTGTGGGAGACCTTTTGCAGGAAAGAGGGGTCTCAAGGTACATGAAACTATTCATACTGGTATAAAGCCATACAAATGCAGTCATTGTGACAAGGCATTCTATAGGAAACAAGGTTGTTTGATTCATGAAAGAATACATAGTGGAGCAAAGCCATACAAATGCAGCTTTTGCGGTAAGTTTTTTAAAACATTAGATGGGTATAAAGTGCATGAAAGAATACATACTGGTGAGAAACCCTACAATTGCCGCTATTGCAATGAAGCATTCACTGGCATTGGAGGCCGAAGAGTTCATGAAAGAAAAATGCACACAGTAACAGGTGAAAAGCCATAGAAGTGTGACATTTATGACAGGAGTTTTACTTTCTTTGGTAATCATTTAACACACACTATGACATTTTCACATGAACAGACCTATAAAAATCGTGAGGCTGGGTGTGAGGGATGGGTTAGAGAAGATTTAGATCGTAACTGTGACATTTATGAGAAGAACTCAAGTGAATTTGCCGGCACAGAGTTTTGTGACGCAGCACCTGAACAATCGGCCAGTGAAGAGGAGAGTCAAATGCAAACATTTTGAGAAGTGGTTTAAAACAGTCTGTCATTACAAAAGACATCAACGCATCCACACAGGATGCACTGTAGGTTCTTAATTTATTATAGTGATCCTAGTCATCACAATAGCAGCCGGCAGCCATATTGGAGTACTGAAATAAAAGAAAGTATTTTCATAAAAATAAGAGTTCAATTCCCAGAGGATTAGTTTGGTACACCATCATGGCTGCTGTGACGTCATGTGAAAATGCTCTATAGGCATGACAGGGCCCACCCTTGGGACAAGCCTTTTGAGTGTGCATATTGCCTTAAGGAGTTTGTAACTTCGACAAGTCACTGTAGGCATGAGAGAGTACAGACAAAAGAGAAAATTACTGGTTTACAAAAGAACTTTTGCAAAAGACAGTGTGTTAGTGTAAGGAGGCCCCCTAGAGTGTTTGCGAATACGTTACCATGGCAACATCACATCTTATGACAGGCACACATATTCCTATTTTTGACCTAAATTCCTTAATATACTTTCCTTGGGTGGAATTTTTTTATTCTTTGCCACATTATGGAAATGATATTGCCAGACATTTTGAACTAGTAAAAAGTCAAGGTCGTTCAGACGGTTTTGCCAATATTCTGTTAGAATTAATTTTGTTATTTTTCTTAATATAGTCAATTAGCTCTGACAGATTTTAACAAATATAGGGTATTTGATAGGAACTGTACATGGTTAGAACTGGCCCAATTAAAAAAAAAACCTTACCGAAGGGAACACGAGAAAGGCCTGATTCAGGCTTTATGCGCCATCCTAGTGCCCATCTTGCATGTGGCCCTAAAACTCTAGGGAGCCTCCTTAACAATCATTGGAGCTTAAGCCCACATTGCAAAGCAAGTTGAGATTTTTATCAGAATGCCATTGTGTTTCGACTCCTATTTTAGCATTCTAACTGAGGTTTTCAAAAACAGGAACAATAAAGAACTGGTGGCATTTCTTGTAGCTGAATTTTGAGTGCAGGAAGAAATAAAAAGCTTGATGTCTTTTTAAAAAGAAAAGTGTTTTAAGTTATAATAATGTTATTTTTTGTTTGCTATAATTTTGAGAGCTCTTTTTTTTTCAGCCAAGAATGAGCAGATCTCAGTTTCAAGAATTGTTTTTTGAACCTGAAGAATTTTTAAGATCCCTTGAGAGAAAACAGGAATGTGTAATTTTTTTGAACCAGGGACCAGTTTCTCAAAAGCCCCAAGAACTTTTTGGGCCTGAAAAGTAATTCGTGAAACTATGATCAGCTGCTTCTGAGAAATTAACCTTTAAAGCTGTTTTGAGACCAATGAAAACAAAATAATAATAGTTAAGTATAAACTAAAACAGTGGATAGCATTGAATGTGCGTGCTGATTAGCGCCTCAAACTCCGGTTTTCCTTCCCAGCAATTTGAGGGCAAAAATATTGTAATCTTTGCAGGAATAAATGAGTTAAAATCATATCTTTGTGCTGTATTATCTCACTGTTTTAGTATAGTACTAAAACAACAGTTACTATAATGACCTCAGTGTCAGTGGCTAGTGGGGGATATTTACCTTGCTGCCTCGATGCTCGGTAAATATCCACCACTAGCCACCTCCACTTTGTTGAATTGTTGTTAATTAAATATTGCAATGTTTTGTGATGGGAAAGCTTAAATCCTTTTGAAGGCACAAAGCATTTCATGACACCCGAAATATGCCTGAAAAGTATCGGGACTTTCAAAAAACGTATGATTGTTCTTTAACATGTATTAGTTGTTAATAGTAAGTAATAAGAATTTAATGTTTGTTAAGAGATCATTGATTCGTAAGTGACAAGAGCAGCTTTTGTGGGACATCCAGGTGATAAGAGGAAGATAGTGACTTCTCCCTTGGAAAAACCTGAGAAGCTAATCATAGTTTTAATAGAATAATTCATGCATTCCCAGTTAGAACCAAATGCTATGTAATCACCAATGGAAATTTACATCATTAATTTTAATCATTTCATTATGGAAATTTCCACTGGTGATTATGTTACATGTACATTTGGCTGTCACTGGGAATGTGTAATCAAACCAGTTGGCTTGCTTACCAATCAAGTAGTCATAGATGTTCCATTTTGATGTCTTCTGAACAGGTGCACGGCAACATGGAATCTATTTACTTTATAATTATTATCATAAAGAAATTTTTTTTTTATATGGACACCAGCTATGCATCTGTCCTCTAATAGATCATAGGTGAGGACCAATCAAAATGCATGTATTATTGACCTTACATCCATATAATGAATACTTGCATCACAGCCTTATGTGTTATCTGATGTTAGATAATCTGGTTTGAAGGGGACATATTCACAGCCTTCATTACTGCCAGTCGAGCAATGTCTATATTTCATACACTCAAGCGAAACATGGAAAAAGTGTGTTATTATAATAATTATGATCATTAGCGAGGTTAAATGATACACTGCTTTTGCAAGAAGAATGGTTCCCTTGAAACCATTTCTCTTGCAACTTTGCCTTTTGTTTGTGCTGCTCTATCAATGCAAGCGGAAGGTTGAAGTCTTAGTTCAGCGGGTGAAGGTACTGAATGGGTAGCCTGCGTGGTTGGTGTTATTGTTGGTGCGAGAGGCAAATTAACGAGCTCCCCTCTCCATTCTCCCTGTGGCTTTGCTGCTCGTTAATTTGCCTCTCGCACCAACAATACCACTAGCTACATAGGCTACTGAATGGATTGTTTCCTTTGTTGCAGTGAAGGTCTGATATCTAAAAGGTCGTTTAGTTTGTGAGAATTGAAAACTGTCAACATAAGCCCATCTACCCAAAAATTCTATTAAAATTGTTACCCCTCCTCTTCATCAGTCCGATTCACCAAAATCATCTGGAGAAATTCCTGGGAATCCGATTTAAAAGACCTTGTTAGGATAAAAATTCCCGAAGGGCCATGGGGACGAATTGTATGAAAATCAGGCAACCCAAATGCAATACTAGACATTGGTAAACCTGTATTCAGTCTGATGACAAAGTCTCAATGAGGTATAGAGAGGGGGCTTCAGGTGCTCACTGGATCACTCGATCAATGGGCTGTTAAATTTCGGGTTTCATTCGGGCAGCCAAATTGGTTTACGAATGTGCTTGAAATGGAAGCGTGAAGCGCACATGTCGCAGGTTCGAATCTACCCTTTGCTCTTATTTCGTCACGTTTAGGGGTAATTCTGAATTTTCCACTGAGTTATCAAAATTAAAGTCTTAAAGTGGCTCAAACCAGTTTTAGCACTTGAAAGAAAAGTTCTTATTAGAATGATTGACACTGCAACACTCTATCACATAACAGCAATGTTATGGTACCACATCAAACACCAATTATTGCTGAAAAAGATTCGGTAATTTTTGTGAAGTAAAACGTTACCTTAAATAATTGAAAATTTAAGGTAGCTCAGAATCTGCTTCTTTAAGTCTTTTTTAAACTTTGCAGAGAGTTTCATCTTGGTCTGCTAATCACTTTTGTGCAATACAAAAATGGGGTCACCGAGTTCGTTTTTCAGATATTAGCAACTAAAACCAAAATATAGGGTGTTTTTGCAAGGATTTCCTGTTGCCATGGTAACTTGTTATGACAAAAATGACTGCATCTTGCTTAGCAATAATTGATGTTTCACATGGTACCATAGCATTGGTGTTGTAAAGTGTTGTGGTGTCAATCCTGCTAATAACAAACTGGTTTGAGCCACCTTAAAAGTCTTAGTAGAATATATATATATATATCCCTATGCTCTACATTTCATCATTGAAGTGTCTCAACTGTTTAAAAAGTCCCTCCCACTATAACTGTCCTATTCTTAAAAATGTGCACCCCTCAGTTACGTATGATTTTGAATTTTTCCCCACAAACACAAAAACATAGCTCCCCACCGGTGCATTATGCTGTCAGGAAACAAATGATTGGTCCCTAGCAGGTGGGTTTCACAAGCAATGTAGGCACGAGCAGTAACAACCATACTCAGGAGTGTCTTGATTATTCGTACCTCCTTTTTTCACAAAATGCATGATTCGTACCTTTGCTTTTGCTAATGATTTCATCGCTTGTGAAATCAGATCGCTTATAGAGCGTTTTCACATGACGTCACAGCGCCTATGTTGGTGTGCCAAAACAAAGAAATGGCAGCCATGATGGTGTACCAACCTAATCCTCCGGGAATTCAACCCTATTTGTATGCAAATACTTTCTTTTGTTTCAGTAATCTTAAATGGCTGCTGGTCACGTGGGTGAAAACGCTCTATTGATAACAACTTTTTGATAAGCCATTCAAACTGTACAGCTCATACTGTTGAGGACAATTCAGCGCTACGATTATCTCGGTCGATCACCTTCTTCGCCTTAATTGTTGAATAAAGTTACTGTTTCCTCCCCATGACATTGAACCAGGAAATGGTGGTACTGGTCATAAAGTACAGGAGGGTATGGGCTGGGAAAAAGTGGGGTGGGCCATCATTTACCTGCATGAAAAAAGTGGTGGGTCAAGGAAATCATGCTATACATTGGGGCAAAACTACTACATCCATGCAAATTCAGACATATGAAAATTTTTCATTTGGTCTGTATTTTCAGTGAAAATTTTCATCTGAGTATCTTTGCCAAAGTCTATTTGATTTTCTAGGTAAGAGCCCTCAAGTGTGCAAAATGCAGTTCACAGCAACCCAATTTTAACCTTAGACCCCACTAGAATCTCAGGCTTTGTCAAAGAGGTCCCATGGCACTCACTTGCACCTCTCTAGCACCAAAACCTTTTTACAGGTCTGGATGGCAACACTAGAGTGCTTAACGTAGGGTGATAATTTTAATCCGACGATAGGGTAGGGCATTTGAACACCATTTTGGCCCGAGGGGGCGGGAATTTGAGTGACCCAATCTTCAAAAGTTCAGGGATTGGGGGGGGGGGGGGGGGATGTTGAAGTTTCGAGTTGATCGGTGCATAACATGGTCGTACTTTCTCTGGTTGAAGATAAGTTTAGCTGCATATTTTTGTACCAACTGGATTTTTTCAATAAGACTCTTTGGTAAACCGTAGAGTATTGAGTTACAGTTGTCAAGCTTCCATGTAATGAAAGCGTGAAACAGGGTCTTGATACTGTACGTCAACAGAGAGGTACTTCCTTGTGCGAGATACTGTATTGCGTCAATGAAAAAACGACGACTTGCAAATAGCATTAACTTGGGATTCGTAGCTCATGTATTTATCAAAAATTACACCAATGTTCTTGGCAGAATCAGAAGGGTCAGGTGAATCTTCACCAATTTGAACAGGAAGAAGGGATGGCTTAATTAGGATGAAAGTGGGAGCCAAAAACGATAAATTCTGTCTTTTCTGAATTTAGCTTCAATTGGTTGTCTGAATTTTAAAATCGCTCTTGTTGGGGTTTAATCGGCTCATTCTCGGCCTTGACGTTACTGTCGGAATTTTGCTGGGAAAGGATGTCTTTTGTCGGAATTGCATTTTATGTGCTGTCGCTACTTTTTGAGCCATCCATGTCGCTTGTCGGAATTTACCCTGTCATGTCAGGGCCTCGTCCTAGAATAGTAAGATCTCCAATAAGGACGGTGCCTACTAATTCAAAGGTATTTTTGCGCGGTTTTATGAATGTGCGGGAAAAGCAGATATCAACAAGTGTTATTAAAATCAAAAAAGAAAATTGGGGGTAACCACGCATTTTTCAAAGAAAATTAATCAACAATATTGGCAAAAAGCTTTAAAATACAAAGCAATGTATGGCGTTCCTTTCCAAATTAAAGCTTCATTATCTCTGAAAAATGCATGGTTACCCCCAATTTTCTTTTTGGATACCAAGAGCACTTGCTAACTTCTGCTTTTTCCGCATAAATTTAAACCGCGCAAAAAATATCCCTGCATTAGTAAGCACTACCGATAGGAAATCCGAGTATCTGGAGATGCGCAGAACGTATGCGCAATAACAATAGTAGGCACCGTCCATGAGTGGACGGACTTCCCATCGGGCTAGCGGAGAAGTGGTGACCAGCATACGTTGCGCGCGCATTTGGCGGCCATATTTGTTGTGTTTTTTGCCATGAAAGAAATTGAAGGCTTTTGATTTTTTTATGAAAAAAGTTTCTGTTGTCAGCGCTGATGAATCGTCGAAAAACAGGTAAAGTGCTTTGTAATCTAACTATTTCGATTTCTCCAGGATTTCTTGCGACTTAACGGCGGCGAAAGGCGGTTTACTTTTCTTGTTCACCATGTTGATGTCGTGTCACCACTGAAACTCCCCTGACTGTTTGATCTTCCAGGTAGCTTATGCTAATTACCTTTCTTCCTTAAAATCGTTGCTATTCTCCCGCTTCTTTGGACTCAGTATCAAAAACAACAGCTGTGTTTTTTTTTTCTCTCGCACTTTTTGCTCTGAAAGATAGACAGTAGTGACTAAATTTGATCGAGCGATCAACGCGGTTTGGGTCAAGAGAGATGAACTCTTTATTGGAAAATTTAAAATTACGAAACAACAAAATCTCACCAGTGCGAGGGTTTTACTGTTTTATTGTGTTGTATCATGTTTTGATTTTATTCTGTGAGCACTCGACGTCTTGTTCTCTAAGCAATAAACGAGCTACTTAGTATAACTTAAATAAAAAAGCAGGAACATTTTAATATTTTATGTCCTTTGAATAAATCCACGTACCGTATCACAGGGGAAAAGCTTTTTCGTAAAGGCACAGCTTTGTACGCTGCTTCAGCCTTGTTGTACAAAAATAAGAGTTTGAACTACATTGTATGCTCGTGTTGATCTTAAATTGCACCGAAGTTTTCAAATGCAATTTGTAATTGAATTTTCTGAACTGCCGGTTGTCGTGAAGGCAATAAAATTAGAATTTGCTATTTTTTTTTGACATTGCTCAGCGTCATCGGCAAGGAAAAGTAATAATTATTTCAATGCCGTGTTTTGTCTTTCTTAGTCAAAACCTGATACAAAGGGAAATACAAGACAATAACATTTATTTTTGTCAAATATATAGCGGTATGTGAGAGAATTACATGGTTTATCCTTTTAGGCTATTTGGTGAGTTGTAGGGATGTTTGTTGCGCATATTAGCCATACAAAAAGACTTGAAGTTCACCTTAAACCCAAAAGGTTATTTTTACTTAAAAGCCTCCTAATTTGTATAGATAATCACATGACTTCAAGTGCAATTTGGAATAAATAAGCACGAGTAATTTTTTTTGAAAGATGAACAAAAATTTGTAGTCTTTGAAAAAAAATTACGAGACAGTGCTTGTTTATTCCAAATTGCACAAGGAAAATCATGTGAGTACAATTGCTATCACAAATTAAGGAAAACTGTTCTGTTATTTCTTATTTTCATTGAAACCTCTTTGTAACATAATTTGTAGTAATCTAATGCATCCTTGCCATTATACTGTAACACTTACAATTTAGTTTGTTGCTGTTATATTGTCTTATGATTTTTTACACAATTAACTCATTGACCCCTGGGAGTGAAACTTGACAGATGTTACTCTTTCTAACGCCAGACGATTTTACTCTTCTTCTTTTACTCTTCTTTTTTACTCTTCTTCATTGACTTCCAAATTTGCACAGTGAGTTGTGTGAGTCTGCTCTACATTTGACATTACAAAGTGTTCTGCATTGCTCTGTCATAGGTTTCTTTGCATCACCTGTGGTTTCAATAAGTACAAACAGTTGACAAAAAGTGTCAACTACTTCAAGCAGAAACTTTTTCTTTGTTTACATAGCCTCATCTAAACATGAGAAGGAGTTGGGAGAATACAAGACATTTAGACGGTTTGCTTACTGTCAAGAATTCTCCCAACTCCCTGAGTGTTTAGATGAGGTTACGTAAACACGGAATAAAGTCCTCTACTGCTTTTGTAGAGTAATTCGACAAATGAAGGAAAATGCTTTTCTTCTTGATTCAAACAGATTTTCTTGATACATGGTCATATTTCCTACCAGCCAATCAAAGAACATGTCTGACAACACATAACCATTCAGAATTAGTGTGATGTCACAGCATGTTTACATACTCTTGTCTAAACACGGCTATTGACCATTGAGAGTGCTGTACCATCCTAATTATTATTTATAATTATAAAGATTCTTTCAAACCTATGATTAAAATTCATTTTGATGATGACAATAGTCCTTTCCTCTTCTCAAACCAGCTGTCAACTTCAAATTTCATTGAAACCCCTGCATTGCAAATTAAGAGTTTGTGGTATCAATAGCTTGTTTGTTGTCAGGAATAGATCCAGCCAATCACCTTAAATGTAACCAACTTTGTTCTTGAAACACTTACATGTTTCTGTCCTAGTCCACAATAATATTATAATATTTTATTGGGTCACTTTTTCCCTTGGCTTTCAAAGATGGGAAAGCTGATAACAACTTTACTGCGATTTTAATAATAATAATTATGGGGAAACTTACTTTCAAGGTGCGTTTTGGCTTCCCTTAATCAAATTTCGAACAAGGCCGGCAAGATCAACTCCACCTCTGGAAAGTGAAATCAGAATTGAAGTTTTTTTTTTAAGTTCACAGCTCAAATTGAAATACCATCGTGATATCTTTTTAGAGGTTCTGCAGTAAATATATTCATATAGCTTGTAGATTCCATCACTTTCCATCGGTATCAAGTTTGAATGCCAAATGTACTGTGGGAACCAAAGCTGCTGATTGGTAGGTTATGTCACACATCAATTAATGATTTCGGCATCCTTGTTTTGTCAACTTTTGGCTTGGTGTTGGAAGTTGGACTGATGGAAGCGGTTGGCCGTTTGAAGATTAGATTCTGCATAATAATGAAAATCACTGTAAATTTTGGAACTAGTTCACTATAGTTTTCCTATGGGACTAAATGTTCTTTCTAATGCAAAACATTTTCATTGTTCCTGCCATGCAACATGGCTTCCGTGCAAAACCTCTATAAGGATATCTGACATTCACCTTTCTTGTTTTTTACTTAGGCAGATTTGAATGACCTTGTGGCTGTCTACATTATAGTGGAAATTGAGTGAAAATCAGTCATCACTCATCACAATGAACAGTACCTATCAGAAGGTTGCACAAGATCCTGAGGAGAGGTAATCTTTAGTTGCTACGTGTAGCACATTGTGTCTGGAACTTGAAAAGGGACTGAAAAAATGTGGTGCCAGAAAGTGTTACCCATCATTACCTATATCATTTGAGCCAAAGTGGTGCATATATAATGTGAGGCCTTGCGAAAAGGTTTGTGACATTCTTGTTGCTCTTGTCATCCAATCCTGATCATCAACAAGACCAATGTTCGGTTTTGCAACAACCTCGTAATTAAGGCAAGATCCCTACAGGAAATCAAGGGCTTTAGCTACTACGACAGTGATTCATGTACCACTGGGTCTGAAAACATTTTCAGGAGTCCATCTCTGATTGTTTTAGGTCTTGTGTTCAGTTATTACAGTAATTATTTTAGTGCCACAAGGTTTAAAAACATACATACATACATACACCAGGGACTACTGTACCAGGAACAAATTCAGCGAGTGGTCAGAGTGGGTCTTGAACCCGGGATCTCCGGATCTCAAGGCAAGTGCCCTAACCACTGGGCCACACTGCCTCCTAACTGTGAAGTGTTTTCCAACACTTCCACGCTTTTTCCAACACTTGTATCGGGGACCCAACAAATACCCAACACTTCTTTGCCAACACCCTCCCAACGCTTGAGGCCGTTTAACGGGAAAGCGCTAGTGTATCTTTTCCTGTTAGAGGTCACATTTGGTGTAGTTGATTCAAGACTCACCTTTTATTCCAGAACTCTGGCATACACAATATTTAAAAACGTAATGTACAGTCATGCACTAAGCCAATGAAACACAGTTAACGAAACGATGAAACAGAAAAATGACAACAACTGTTAAGAATCTCAAACTGGCCAGAGGCAAACCAGTTGGCTATTTACAAGTGCAGCTGGGAAGTTGAACTGGTCAGAGACTACCAGGAACAAATTTAACAAGTGGTCAGAGCGGGTCTCGAACCCGGGGTCTCCGGATCTCAAGGCAAGCGCCCTAACCACTGGGCCACACTGGCTCTATGTACTACATGTATAGGTATTTAGTTATAAAAAGTGGGAATTGTGTACTTTAAAATCCTTGAAGAGTTTTAATAATGTCATTAAGCTGCAGTGATCTCTGGTAGGGTTTTTCAGCTTTGTGTTTACATGTACATGTATGTAATCCTTGAGTTTCACTTAATATAGAAATTGCAGGGATTCGAGACTCTTCCGCAAAGAGGAACATATAATTTGCAAGTCATGATTTCATTAGGGTTTTTAATTCACTCTGGCAAGAAAAATTAATGATACAACTTGTGTATGTGGTCTTTTACTTCTCTACAGTGATGACCACCACAGGTCATACCAACCCTACCATGATGATGAAGAAGGTTTTGAGGGGAACTACAGCTACAACTATGGCTACAATCCTTATCGACCATCCTCAGCAGGATTTAAGGGCAAAGTGGAACAAAAATACTGGCACACAAAACAGACAGTAATCCAAAAATTGGGAAAAGAGCAGGACTCTTTTGTTGTAGCTGGAGACTTAGAAGTGGATGCCCGTCTCGAGGTAGGAGTTATAAAGCGGCCTGGTCAGTGGTATCCTGCACAATGTGAACCTATTAACTGTGAAATTCAATATGGTGCGACCTGAACTTTATTTTGCTTTTGCTGTGTTTTGCCAACATCATTGTACATGACAAATGTTTTTGACCTCAGGGTCAAGATACAAACTGTACCTTAATTAATCTCACATTTGGCATATGTTAGTGGCAGATCTTTCTTTTTTTTTTTTTTTTTCACTAAAACACCATATTGAAGAATGAGCAAGCAGTGGGTGAGGGTCTGTGTTCATACCAAAATTTCAATATCTTACAGGTAGACTAAAGTGTACACGTAGATTGTTCTTAATCTATTACCATGATAATATGATGCAAGGGTTCCTGTGTGTACGATGTAACTCTAGAAGGTGGTAATTGTGATACATGTGATTTGCCTGGCAAGGAGCAGCTACATCTGTGGGAGATCATTATGTGACAGCATTAGTGTTTATTGTGTTCTTTCAACAGGCTTTCAGGCACATACAAAAGACATGCATGGACATACTAAAGGCTGTAGAAATCTATCAAAATAGAATATTTGGTAAGTTGCATGGTGCATTTTTAGAGAAAAGAGTTTTCTCTATGATAATGATGATGATGAAATAATCATGAATAATTTATTTATAATCAACTAAATTGTAATAGCCACTTTCTTTAAGTCTTAAACTTGTGTTGCTGAGCTTGACGCTCATTTAGGGAGACTGAAATCAAAGCATTAAATGAAATCAGAAGAGAAGGAGAGTTTTTGGTCACATGTACTGCATAGTGTATTTTCCAAGAAGATAAGACAGACGTTTGGTACATGTAAGTTAAAGCTGAATTTCTGGTACTGTCCCCGACATTCTAAGCTGCCAAACATCTTTTTGTATTTCTACTTAACTGGGGAACACTTAAAGCTAATCCAGCCATGTTCCTGATCTTTGAGAGCATTGTGTGGTTATTTCGTATCCTACATACTAGATGAAATGTAGGAACAAGGTTTTTTATAAAATGGGCCATAATCTATTTTCCTTATCTGAGAAGACTCCAAAGTTTATCAGTTCTCTTACATACATCAAAAATGTTACAAACTTCAGTTCCAAACTTTTATCTCTCCCAACTTTTCAAAAGTCATGGTTCTTTTAAGTACCGGTATTAATAATGCCATTGGCTCTTGTGGTCTATATATATATTGCAAACTATTTGATCTTTTCCCTTTAGCATTATCTCAAGATGAGAATGAAATGGGGCGCTTTCTGCGAGAGCAAGGATCTCAGGATAAATCCAAAGCTGGAAAAATGATGATTGCTGTTGGCAAGGCGCAGAGCTACTCTGCACAGCAAAGGTAATGTATACTACATGTAGATAGATGTTAATGCAGTCCACTAAACTGATTTTTGCCATTCTTCTTGTACATGTAACTTGATAGTCCAGCTGTATTACATGTATGCATCACTCATCTGGAATGCTGGTAATACATATGAAATAAATTTCCCTTGAATGTTTATTATAGGTTGAGTTTAAGAACTCCACTTGTACGATTGTACCAGGAAGTTGAAACATTCAGGTATCGCGCAATCTCTGACACATTTCAGACTGTAAGTCGCATGGAGCAGTCTAGAACAGACTACAGGGCAGCTCTCTTGTGGATGGCAAACATATCGAAAGAGTTAGACCCAGAAGAATACAAGAGATTAGATAAATTTAGAGAGGTCAGTATTCTTATTTTTTTTCATTTTGTGTCTGGCACTCTCATCCTTTTTCTGGCTTCTATGCCTAGAAATGCTGTCAACTATATGCACACTGGTTTTGATAAGGGCCAGTTAGTGTTCCCTTACCTTTTTTGACAATTTTAACATTGCTTGTGCGCAGAAGTAAATGCAATGAATGTCATCTAACAACCTCGTTCCCAGGGCCTCTCTTATCTGCCTCCATTGTCGTTGAGAAAAAGACCCTGGTTCAGGCTGGTCACGTGTCTCCCAGAATCTTGGGAGGTTCACCAAATGTGTGTTAGGGGAGGGGTGGCAATGTAGGCCTTGTCAACATTGTGAAGAAGGAGTCAGCACGCAATTGATTTTGTGGCCAGATGACAGTCAACAAAATATTTGACTGCAGTATTTTTATGTACTGCACATACGGAATTCAACTGGAATGGCAAAGAGTTTTCTTCAAATTGATCAAATGCCACAAAATATGATCGCGCCATTCAAGTTTTCACCAGTGAGAAGGTCCGGATCAACGAAGAATGCTAATAGTTTGCAACAATTTTAAAGAAAGAGGATTTTGTCGTACAGGAAAACAAGCGAAAGGTTTATCCATGGGAAACAAACATGTTCAGCGATCAGCCAGGGTGATGTTATTTACAATGGTAAGTTCTTATGTCACGTATCGACCTCAAATCATCAAATCAAACTGTATTAACATGTGCAGGTACATTTTTTTTTGTTCTTTGATTTTCATTTTTAAAGTTGCAATCTTGTACAGCAAGTAGACAGTTTTGAATTACGATATTTATCTTTCAACAACTGTATGTAAATTATCCATGTTGTTAAGATGTTGTGGTTTTCTTTTTTTACCACTGTACAGCGCTTTAATAGCGTGTATATTTTTAGCCCTGGTAAAATAAAAGAGACATTTTTATCAAGCAAACGTAGTGTATGGTGTATTCTTTTATCTTCGTGTGTGTTGTGCAGAAGAAACTTTAGCCACTAACAAAATCATTGTTTTAAGTGAATGTCAATCACCGCTCAACATTAAAGTTGTCTTGTCGGTCACAAAAGCTCTTGTTTTTAGATTGACCGCTTTTGTGGGAATTCATCTCCTGTGGGAATAAAACATCAGCTCTTTTGACGTTTTTGATACTTTAGATAAAGATTACTTATTTAAAAAATGCCTTGTCAAACGAATACACTTTCGCCCAGTTGCGGGATCAAAATAATGATGAAAACACTACCCCCAGTGGGAAAATGTTTGTTGACAAGTGCCATTTGACCAGCCTGAACCAGTGTCTTTTTCTCAACGACAACGGAGGCAGTGAAGAGAGACCCTGGAAACGAGGTTGGTCATCTAATTGTCCTCTCCTTTTTTAATCTTAACAACCCATACATCCACTTAAACCAGCTCTCTACACCTTATTCCAAAATGGCCGCCATTTAGATATTCTTTTGTTTTTATTCAAATTAGACCTTGATGCCTCGTTCAAGGCAAAATATTCTTTTGAATTTTCAGCTCAAGAACGAGGCATCAAGGGCTAATTTGAATAAAAACAAAAAAAATATTTAAATGACAGCCATTTTGGAATAAGGTCTCTTGTGGATGGCAAACCTATACATCCACTTAAACCAGCTCTCTTATGGATGGCAAACCTACATGTATACATCTACTTAAACCAGCTCTCTTGTGGATGGCAAACCTATATATCCACTCCCCTTTAACCCAGACTCCTAAGAGTAAGACTTGATAGATTTTACTCTGTCTAACGCTAGACAATTTTACGCGTAAGGGGGGGGGGGGGGGGTACATGTAGTTCAGGAGTCAATTGATTGTAAAACCTACAGTTAAGATTATCCTAACCTTATCACTAACTTTATTGTTGTCAATATGTATGACCGTTGATTGTTAACAAGAAGTTGTCATTTTGACTGGAGCGCATGTTTGTCAAAACTGGGATTAGGATTAGGTTCAGTGTTTTACCAACTGATCTGTGAAACCATCTCTTTTTCTGATTTGTTCAGCTTTCTATATGTTTTTTTTTACCTCAAAGGAAATAACAAAAATATAGAGCTTCATAACTGGTATTTTGGTGAGGCATTTTAAAACCCATTGACACCCAAACTGGCCTAAACCGGCCAGACTATAAATTATTACTCATCAATGGGTTAACAGTAAAGCAAAGACTTAATTTGATCAGTGATGGTTTCAGTAATATTACGGAAAGCCGATGAAAGGCCGCAGTGGCTACTTCACTCAGGGAAGTCAGCTTCTTTTTTCCCCAAAACTGAAGTAATTAAAGACAGCTTTTTCAAACCTAAAATTAAAATTCATTTCGATCCGTAAATTTCCATAATCATCCCCAACCCCAGAATAAGAAGTACCTCAGGTATGAATTTTCGTCAAAATTCTTTTCTTAGTCTTGAGCTTCTAAACTTGAGTTGCGGCTTATCTACCGGTGTTTATGAGGTTAAATGCAGTTTAACTTTGTTAACAACTAGGACCGACTGCAGCCAGTTGTTGTCAGTGGTTTTGTTATATTTGCACATGCGTGGGATTCCTCATGCTTTGCGTGGTACAGCTTTTTCATCGGTATGGCAGGAAGAAGGGGCATTTTGTGTGGAGTGTGCAGCGTTTTTTTTTCCCTCCCTCCCCCCGCCCCCCTCTACTTTCCACTGTTTACCACTGTGATGGGTGCCTGTCTTCTCGGGGGCGTGGGGGCTCATGGCTGGTTTGCCAGATTTTGCCAGCCATCGGTGCAGTCTCCATCTTGGAGTTGGCTGCCAATAGTGGAAGCTCCAGGATGGCTCAGGCAACCAACCTCCACTTAGCGATGCAGTTGTTAAGTGGTATTATACAATAATACAATACATACGTAATTGACCGCTCCCCATAGGGGCTTTTCAGGGCCAATGAACAACAACGAAACGAAGGAACAGAACAACAACAACTGTTAAGAATCCCAACCGGCCGGAGGCAAACCAGTTGGCTATTTACAAGTGCAGCTGGGAATTTGAACCAGGGACTACCAGGAACAAATTCAACGAGTGGTCAGAGCGGGTCTTGAACCCGGGATCTCCGGATCTCAAGGCAAGCGCCCTAGCCACTGGGCCACACTGCCTCCTTATGCATGACCATCGCAGTTATTGACACTATCTGTATTGAATTTTTTGCTGTTGCATTTCTGTCATTTAGGTTCAGGGTCAGGTTAGAAAGGGCAAAAAGAAATTTGAAAAGTTAAAAGTGGATGTCATGCAAAAGATAGATCTCCTTTCTGCCAGTAGATGTAACCTCCTTTCAAGTACGCTAGCCGCATACCAGCAGGCTTTGCTCAAATTTTGGGAAAATACTTCAAGAACAATGACACAGGTATCAGAACAGTTCAAGGGATTGCCGACTTATCAATTTCAAATGTTGAAAAGCCTTAATCCTTTACCACTTGAGAGTGAAACAAAAGACAAAGATGAAGAAGGGAAGGAAGCAAAACCCGAGAAAGACTCTGAAGAAGGGAAACCACAAACCACAGATGGAGATCAAAAACAGGAAGCGTTAAATGAAGATGACGACGATCAGTTGATTTCATTGGACCATTCGCCATTAGAGGAGAAAAGATCAGATGTGGGACCATCCCAGGAGACAGTGAAAAATGGCGATGAATCTCTTATAGAAACCGATTTACTTGGAGATGACGAAGTGTGTAATGAGAATGCAAATCTACCTCATGAACCAAGTGCATTTATTGATCTGCTGGGCGGGGATGACTTGCTTCCACCTCAACATCAGCCAGGTACAGTGTTTGCCTTGTGAGCCATCTTTTTATTGAGAGATTTTATGTCGGATTAGGTAACTGAGTAGAAAAAGCATTGGATTACTGTATCATGCAGGAAGTGTTGGGATTGACTTGAGCATGCAAATACTCAGGGATTTAAAATAAATCTCCAAATTGTCATCTTAAGACTTCTCAGATAAGGACTATAGACTGTGGGTCCTGTATCACAACCCTTTATATTTTGTGCATAAAATTGTGCTGGACAGTAAAGAACCCACACATTATAATTTTATGCAAAGATTACGTTTTACTTCAAATTTGACTGGCTTTATGTGATATCTCAAAAGGTTTATATTGTATGAGGCCATGCAAGCAAAAACAGTACTTGGTCAAGGGGAGTTACTAAGTGCTAGACATACAGATATAGTTGCTGTGGAACTTTACCCTGATAAATAATATTACTGTGTTGGTAGCCATTGATTTGCAACTTGTGGTGAAACTTAGTTATTTCTTCCAGTGCATTGCCTGCATGTAATTGCTTTGTTTAAAGTAAAAGAGCACTTTGCTATTAAGCTAGTTCACTGGCACGCCCGTTTAATAATTCAAAAGAAACAATTTAAAAGTGTCCATCACCTCAAAAAAATCCTCTCTGCTCAACAATTTTCTGCACTTGTCTAACACTAATTTTGATAGTTTACTAAACTCTCTCCTTCAAAGTCACTGTTTAGTGGAAAAACTAGTTGAAATTTGATCAACGACCCCGCAACAAAGACTGCGTTGACGTCATAACCTGCTTTACATTGTGATAGTTCTCTGAAAACATCTTCTGTTCAGTTCTGTATTTATGATTGTAATGTCAAAGTTAATATTATTTTATCTTCTTAAAGACTACGGTGATCTTTTGTCATCCTTTGAGAGTGCACCAAGCAGCAACGGACATAATGCGCTAATGCCACCCAGTTACGAAGATGCTAAGAAAATTCCTACAGCAGGTATGTCACACTGAAATTGTGTGTTGTTCTTGCCGAGAGACTTGAGAGAGTCAAAGATTATGGTCAGCTGATGTAGCAAAAATTATCTGACAAAGTAATTTGACTTGGGGTGAAAACAGTGAGTTGAGTGTACATTTAGTGAATTTCATGCAAAAAGTGGGCTTAAAGTGTATATGACAGATTGGCCTTGTTTGACTTCGTTAAGCGACTTAAAAATAATACGTGTTTCACGGGTAAGATTAAATGAGGAGGGAGCACGTGGCAATAGAAGAATAAAAGTAGCACGCCTGTTGCATTTCCGATTTGAATAATAGAAAGCGACTCCTCATTGGCCGAAAGAAATTGCCAACTCACTTAAGCTAACTGTTTTGGTGGCTTAAATTTAATGAGCATTCTATTGAAATTTGCAGACTCCCTTAACTTAAGCAAAACAAGTGAATCATCGTGGTTTTCTGAGATAAAAACAACCAAAAAAAGTCCATACGGATCCTAAAGCTTTAGAAAAATATGTCATGTACACTTTAAGTCGATTCTCTAGCAATAAAAGGTGACATGAGATTTTCCCTTTGAACCAATTTCATCAAAAGAACCACCAATAATAATGACTTTATTAACGTGTTAATTGAAAGCTAGCAGGGGGGAATATGCTGTGCTAGCAGGGCACACCAAACAACTTAACAACATCTAACAACTTAACCAACTAAAATTATAAAATTGACTACAAAATACAAATAATTTACCATTCGAAGAATACAAGTGTAAATAATTAAAATTGATAAAATCATGAATTACATAAATAACACCCATTGCATCCGTCTAAAATGTTACGTAGGTCAAGTAGCCTTGTCTTAAAATGCTTGAGACTAGCAGCCAATCTGTCTTCACTCGATAGCGGCTTGCTCCAGAGTCTAGGGCCTAATTATCTTACCGAATGTTTTCCATATTTGGCAGTGCTAAAACTTGGTAGATAGAAATCGGTCTGCCGTAAATTATAGGGATGACTGTTGGTCATGAACATATCACAAATTGTCCGCGAGCACAAATTATGGTCACTTTTTATATTGAAATACATATAGAAAATTATGTTGTATTCTCCTATTAAACAAGGATGGTAACTTGGCTTGGCAGCTAGACATCTTGTCCTTAAAAAGTGCACGCAATCCCAGCCTCTGTACTCTCACCAGTCTACAAGTGTCCGAAACCCTACAGGAATGCCGAATTAAGTGGCAATACGTTAAGTGAGGGAGAATGGCTGCCTTATTAAGTTGTAATTTGGCCTCAGTTTGTATGAGATTCCTTAACCTCATCATCACCCCAATTCGCTGACTGGCTTTTATTCAAACATCACTAACATGCTTATAAAAACTGAGCTCACAATTAATACTTACACCTAGGAGCTTTAAACTGTCTGATTCTATTTTGTCCTTGCCATTAACGGTTATACGGGCGATGAAGTGTGAAATGATGGTGTTATCACGTGGCAGCTACCTTGGCACCTGGTCTCATTTCACGTTCCTTGGCCTTCCATTCATAGAGACAATGTATGCCTTGAAACAGGATCACTCTGCTCACTTGGAAAAAAATAACTTCTCTTTGCCACCAGTATGAAAGATTTCCGTCTGTAATTCTTGATATGTCGAAAATTAGCTGTAATTAGACATGATAGACCTAAAACCTGACTCAAGTTTTTGCCTGCAGTTAGCTTGCGAGGAAACAGACGAGCCTGTAGTTAGCCGCTTATTTTCTCTTTGGTCCTAGGTGTAGAAAAAGCGCCATTAATGACAGCTGACGACCTGCTATTTGGCTCCCCGACAAGGGAAGACAAGGATGCAGAAAATAAGTCAGATCTTGACATCCTAAACGAGATACTCGGTGGCACTGGAGCATCAGGGGGACAGAACACGACAGAGAGTGACAACAGCTTCAGTAAAACGTGGAAAGATATGTTCGGCGATGAACCACTCGAAGCTGCCAAACCCTCGCAGGAGCCGAGTGAATCGTGGTCCGAAGGCAGTCACAACTTTATGATGCCATCCGACCTTCTTAATAGTATGGCCAAGTTTGATCCTTTCGGGGACGTGCCAAGTTCGGTGCCCTCCCAGGAGGGGATTGGAAAAGCATCCACGGGAGGGATAGGAAGTCTTTTAAGTCGGCCCCAGCTCTCTAGCAGCCAGAGGCAAAGTACCCAGTTAGTTTCCCAACCCAAACAGGCGCAAGGGCAGTCACAGACAGCAAAAGGAAAAGAGAAAGGAAAGGGCAAGAAGGGATCTGACATGTCTGCTTGGTTCAGCTTGTTTTCTGATTTAGATCCATTGGCTAATCCTGATGCTATTGACAAGCAGAAAAAGAAGAGCGAGGAGGAGAGACAGTGTTAACTGAGTAAGAATCTTACTTCGTGAAATTCGCAAATTAAATTGGACAAGAAAAACTTAGTATCATTT
>NC_090871.1:10281477-10293977 GCF_036669935.1 Montipora foliosa
AGTACAGAATCCTTGACCGAGAATGATCCAGTATAAAGGAGAAGCGACAGCATCCCAGCGAAGGTTAAAGCTGACATTTCAAAGGAAATCTGCATTTCAACCCAGATTTACAGGTAGTATGCGAGTAACCACCTTAGCAACTGATGTTAGCAAACCGAAGCCTACAGGATTGAAATACTCTTCTATCAAAGACACCTGCAAGGTTTGCAAGGGAGCACACGAAATACATAAATGTCCTGTCTTCTTGGCTAAAAACGTATATTGGCGTCGACGATTCAGTTTAATGCACTTTGCTATCGTTGTCTCTCTCCTTCTCATTTACAAAGGGAGTGCCCAGAAAGGGAAGGTTGCAATGTGCAGGACTGTGCTCACCCATCAAATCACCATCCACTACTACACTTAACTATAACAACCGCGAGTCCAGTTGAGGAAGAGGAAGGAAATACGTCTTATTCCAAAATGGCCGCTATTTAGATATTCTTTTGTTTTTATTCAAATTAGACCTTGATGCCTCGTTTAAGGCAAAATATTCTTTTGAATTTTCATCTCAAGAACGAGGCATCAATGGCTAATTTGAATAAAAACAAAAGAATATTTAAATGACGGCCATTTTGGAATAAGGTCTATAGTGGTCAGAGATCATCACCAAGTACCAGCCTACCTTTACATAACGCATCTGTTACTGATTTCGATAGAGGATTTGTTTTACTCAAGGTAGTTCCAGTCCGCGTTGTTTCTGAGAGTGGTTTGGCCCTAAGTACCTATGGGTTGTTAGACACAGTTGCCGTCAGTTCGATAAGCTCTCGCATCGCTGCGAAACTGGAGCTACAAGCGGTCCCTGAAAGAGTCAGTCTGAACACTGTTACTCATACGAATCAAGACTGTGAGCTATCGCAGGTGAAATTCCACATTACCTCAACAAATTAAGAAGGCCCTGACTTGCCTGTCAACCATGCTCTTGAAATCGAAGATTTGAACGTGTCCAATCGCTACTGCCCTAATCAAGTAGACTTGTCTGAATGGCCGCACACGAGAGACGTGGAGCTGCCTAATCACCCAGTAGATGTGAGTGAAGTCTCTGTTCTTATTGGTCAAGACGTTCCACAAGCTCATATCATCTTCGACTATCGCTGGGGCAATGATCCGCAGAACGAGCCGTATGCAACCAAGGCGCCATTTGGATGGTGCTTTGCCGGCCCAATCAATAAGAGAGAAGACAGATCTAAGCCAGTCGCCCTCTCAGTCTTTGAATTTGCCTTTGAAGAGAGTCAGTCAGTTGTTGATTTGCACGAACAGGTAGAGAGGTTTTCGGCTTGTGAGTCGCAAGGATTCATTGACACTCCTGATAGTACCAAGAGCATCGAAGATAAAAGAGCACTGGAGATTCTGAGCAGTACAACGAAGGTCGAAGGTGGAAGATACGAAGTAGGCCTTTTGTGGCGGAATGAAGACCCAATACTGCCAAATAACAGGCCACAAGCTGAAATGAGATTACAGCAGTTGAAGAAGCGGTTCCTGTGTGAGCCAACGTTTGCCAGTCAGTATATGAAGCAGTGATGAATGACTACATTGAGAAAGGATATACTGTCAAGTTGTCTGAGAAGGAAGCAGCCTCTAACGTCCGCCTCTTCAAAACATGGGGCGTCTTGTTCACTTGTCTAAACTCTCGGGCCGTACACCTAGAATTGGCCTCGTCCTTGGAAACGGATTGTTTCATTAACGTGCTAAGGAGATTCACTAAAAGACGAGGTACACCCAAGACTATCCACTCCGATAATGGCACCAATTTGGTTGGAGCAGCAAGAGAAATTAAAGAGGCTATCGCTGCATGGAATGAGAAGCATATCCAAGACCAGCTGTTACAGAAAGGATGTCAGTGGGTTTTCCAACCACCCAAAGCCTCACATGCTAGTGGGGTCTGGGAGAGGCTAATCCGAAGCACTCGCACAGTCTTGCGAGCGATACTTGGAAACAGCTTAGTGGATGAGGAAGTCATCGCTACTGTCCTCACTGAAGTTGAAGCAATTCTTAATTCACGACCTCTTTGTGCTGCCTCGGATGACCCTGATGATCAGGACCCGTTGACACCCAACCATCTACTGTTGCAGAAAGCTGTCCACAACTTGCCACCTGGATCCTTTGTAAAGGAAGACTTATTCTCAAGAAAGAAATGGAGACAGGCACAGATTTTGGCTGATCACTTTTGGAAGAGATGGTTGAAGGAATACATCTTGTCCTTGCAGGCGAGACAAAAATGGCAGAAGCCGCACCGGAATGCGGAAGTCGGTGATTTAGTCCTACTTGTCGATGATTGCCTGCCAAGGAGCCAGTGACGAATGGGTCGAGTGAAAGCGGTATTTCCTTCTAAAGATGGATTAGTGAGATCAGTTGAGGTCAAAACTGGAGCATCCTCGTCTTTGGTCCGACAGATTCAGAAGCTATGCTTACTTGAAGAATCTCAGAGTCTTTCTCGTTGAAATACAAAGAACTTTGAACATTGACACTGATACTGAGCTTAGCAGTCGTAATTTGTAAAGAAAACCCATACCAATTTGTATGCTACACCTGTTTCGCATGGGGCGGGGTGTTGCGGCTGGGTTGCCTGTTAACATTTTCGCGCCCTTGGCATCACGTGATGTTTTTCTGGTTTTTCACGTTTTTGACGCATTTGTATGCTCGGCGTGTCACCCTGTTTTTACGAGAAAATTTGTTTGCGAATTTGTCAATTAACTCAGTTAAAACGTTGACTTGCCTTTACACTTATGCTTCGTCACGCAATCTCTCTTCCTTGTGTCGAGCCAAAGAATTCTTGTAACCGGAGTTACGGTGCAGCCTCTCACACTTTTGTAATTTCCCCGTTGTCGTGTCTCTGGTCCTTATGCTGTTGCAAGTGGGAATACGACTGCACATGCTCTTTAAAATGATTTGTGTAATGTTTAGCCAACTTGCAGGGTACGAGACTAGGGGCGCTTTCCATTCAACGGAATTTTCGAAAATCTGGGAGCAAATATTCGAAAATATTTTGAACAAGCTTTGCAGTTGTCACATTGTCAAATTTTCGATAATTTTTTTTTCCGAAAAACATCTTGTGCCATTGCTATTCCAACGGAAATTTTCGATTTCTGTTGAACGGAAAGCGCCCAAGGTAGTTCGCAGATAGTCCTATGAACTATTTAGATGTCTCAAACTCTACCCTATGAACCTGCAATTGAAGAATTTCTTATTTCTATCAATCTTTTTACCATATTTTGTATTTAACAACACTGAAATTTGAGTTTAAATAAAAATTGACTTCACTGGACTTGAGTACGAGGTTTCCGTTCTGAGCACGCGCATTTCGAAAAATTGCAGGCCTCCAAACCTTATATGCATGCTCAGTACGGAAAACTCGTACACGTAGTAGTCTTCGTTCTCCGATCTAAAGGTCTCTAATGTCACCGACAATAGTCCATCTCAGGACTACACTCACCCGGACGATCTTAGTTCATTAACTTCAGATATCTCCATACAGTTTAACACTCTCCCTCCTAGGATTGACACTAACAGATTTTACTGTAACACCAGACGATTTTACTCGTCAACGGAGGTCTCTTCAGGGATAAATGAAATAACATCGAGGTCCTCTAAAAAACTATGTTCCCTTTACCAAACAAAAACAACATTTATTTAAACACGATAAAAATTACAGCGGAGTTGATGTGGTCGTGTATTCAAGAAGTTAAAAAATACCATTTACAAATAAGATTTAGAAAAACCTTCAGGTGAGTTCCACACTGATAAATCCAGAATAGAGCTCAACAATAATGGAGCGGTAATAACAATGTTTTTCTACTCAATATAGTTTCATATGGACTTTAATACAGGTCTGTTTCGTAGACCAACACGGAGTTGGGCCACTCATCAGTTAAATTCCATGTACACTGTAGCATCGCTGGGGTTTATATACATCAGTAGCGCGATCGTTACAAGATTCAAACTTAAAAAACAATGGTAAAAAAGCATTTGTAAATTTATGATTGGTTGTTGAGGATGCGATTGAACCTAAGGAGAAAATTTCGCTTGTGCCTGCAAGTCGATACGAGTTCATAACGTTGTTGAGCGTTGCCATGTCCGGTTTATATACAATATAGAATTCCTCGGTACTACATAGATTACATCGTTTAGTAAGGTTGCTATAAGATTTGGCCTTGGCTAGAATTTTCCAGGAGATTGCGAAGTCTTTCTTTTGATCTTTTAGCTGCCATAGATGTTTGCTCAGTTCGTTTTTGAATGACATTTGGTGGTTTCGCCATCTCGTCTTGAACGCAGTGGCGGTGAGGCCGACGTACGTCTCTGTGCTTTCGGCGGTCGTGATGGTGGCTTGATACACTACTTCCTTGACTAAGCATTGTCCTTTCAAAGGGCATTTGTCTGGTGCTCTGCAGTTGCAGAGTTTGGTGGGTGTTTGTTGTGGAGGTGGCATGTTCTGGCTTAGGATGGTTTGTTGTGTCCATCGATGATCTGTTTATGTTTGGTGAACAACTATAACTTAGCTTAAGATTGTTTTTGTTAAACAGTTTTCTTAATTTATGGTTCGGTGGGAAGCACCTCTCGATCAAATTTCGAAATTCTCTTCCTATATTGGTTTGAACATTTTTACTAAATGGTGGGTTGAACCAAATTATGTTTCTTTGCCTCTTTCTCTTTTAAGTGATGGATTCTGGTGACTGCTGTGGTGGGGTGAATTTGAGGGTGTATGAATAACCGCTTTTCTGCAACGCTTCTTGGTAGGACGGTGCTGCCTCTTTGAAGGCTTCCTCGTCTGATGAGATTTCAGATAATCTTTTGTTAATTGCCTCAGGGATGTTCTTTATTATGCAAGGGGGATGGTTAGATTTGCTGTGGACATAGAGCGGAGTGGTTGCAGGCTTCGAATATGGCTTGTACTTCTCAGTGGTTAAGTCTAATGTTACGTCAAGGAAATTTGCGACCTTTTTGTTGACCTCAACAGTAATGCGTAGGTTGTTTTTGGCGAACACTTTGCATATTTATTTTTTGATTTTTTCGATTTTTTGTGGGGTTTGGTCGATTACTGCTAAGCCGTCATTTCTGTAAAGCCCAATTTCCATGCCGTGAGAAATTGCTTTAAGCTGCGAGAGCATGTAGATCCCTACTAATTCGTACGTTTCAGCTCCATCATAACTACCCATAGTGACATCGAAGAGCGTGCCGGTGTTTCTCTTCTGCCAAGGGTTTCCGTTGTTGAAAAGAAGGGATTGTTTAGCTTGCAAGATTATGTGACGATTATCATCTGAAATGGTCACATAATTGGCTGCGAAGTCAAGGGCACGCTGGAGTAGTGTCTCTGATATGGAAGGGTAGAATTCCACTACATCGAAGGTTATGAAAGCACACCTCTGTTTGTTAGGCAACTGTTTGAACCATTGCAGCACAGAGGAGGTGTTTTTCCACTGGTTTACTAGCGTGGCGTTCAGCAGTTTCTTGTTGATACTGTCGAGGATTTGTTTGCTAATCTTTCCGATCTCCTGTTTTGATGGGTTAGTTAATCTGCAGGTTGGTTTATTCTCAAAATTGTCCTTGTGGTCTTTAAGGGTGATAAAAGCTTCTTTTGTAGCGGTCGTTTCAACACGGTCGTCAATACGGAGTTTCTCGGTGATTGTCTTCGCTTTCACATCAATTTTGTTTAATAGGTTATACTCTGCCTTTTTGTAGGTCTTTGTGATGTTGTCATGCAGGAGCTGATTGTACTTGGTGGCTTCCAATTTGTAAAAGTTCGTGGATTTATCGGCCTTTACAAATAGGCGGTTGTCCCTTTTAATTTGATTTGATTTCTTCATTGAGGTCTTTTTGGAACTGACATTCAATATTCTTGAATTTGACCTTTTGGATGATCTTCATCATGCCATCCTCAAACTCCTTTAACTCCTCAATGACAGGGGGGTTGTTTCTTGTTTTAAAGCCGATCAAGTTTCTTTCTCTGGTTGTTGGTTTGGGTTTAAATTTAGGTTCAAAAAGTGTTGAGCCTTCCATTTCATTCTGCGCAGGAACTGCTCAGTCTTGTCGATAAGCTGCCTGATGTATTCTTTGTTCGATGCGACAGGGATGTTCTTGGTTGAGTAGTTGAACGACACACGTTCCATGTTTGGATATTCAGCAGCACAGTGCTCGACAAATTAGGAGCTTGATATAACTTCAGGTGAGTTCCACTCTGATAAATCCAGAATAGTGCTCAACAATAATGGAGCGGTAATAACAATGTTTTTCTACTCAATATAGTTTCATATGGACTTTAATACAGGTCTGTTTCGTAGACCAACAAGGAGCTGGGCCACTCATCAGTTAAATTCCATGTACACTGTAGCATCGCTGGGGTTGATATACATCAGTAGCGTGATCGTTACAAGATTCAAACTTGAAAAACAATAGTAAAAAAACATTTGTAAACTTATGATTGGTTGTTGAGGATGCGATTGAACCTAAGGAGAAAATTTCGCTTGTGCCTGCAAGTCGATACGAGTTCATTACGTTTGTTGAGCGTTGCCATGTCCGGTTTATATACAATATAGAATTCCTCGGTACTACATAGATTACATCGTTTAGTAAGGTTGCTATAAGATTCGGCCTTGGCTAGAATTTTCCAGGAGATTGCGAAGTCTTTCTTTTGATCTTTTAGCTGCCATAGATGTTTGCTCAGTTCGGTGTCATTCTTTTTACTTTCGTTTTTGAATGACATTTGGTGGTTTCGCCATCTCGTCTTGAACGCAGTGGCGGTGAGGCCGACGTACGTCTCTGTGCTTTCGGCGGTCGTGATGGTGGCTTGATACACTACTTCCTTGACTAAGCATTGTCCTTTCAAAGGGCATTTGTCTGGTGCTCTGCAGTTGCAGAGTTTGGTGGGTGTTTGTTGTGGAGGTGGCATGTTCTGGCTTAGGATGGTTTTGTTGTGTCCATCGATGATCTGTTTTATGTTTGGTGAACAACTATAACTTAGCTTAAGATTGTTTTTGTTAAACAGTTTTCTTAATTTATGGTTCGGTGGGAAGCACCTCTCGATCAAATTTCGAAATTCTCTTCCTATATTGGTTTGAACATTTTTACTAAATGGTGGGTTGAACCAAATTATGTTTCTTTGCCTCTTTCTCTTTTAAGTGATGGATTCTGGTGACTGCTGTGGTGGGGTGAATTTGAGGGTGTATGAATAACCGCTTTTCTGCAACGCTTCTTGGTAGGACGGTGCTGCCTCTTTGAAGGCTTCCTCGTCTGATGAGATTTCAGATAATCTTTTGTTAATTTGGTCTACGAAACAGACCTGTATTAAAGTCCATATGAAACTATATTGAGTGGAAAAACGTTGTTATATATATATATATATATATATTTATATATATATAGAGGGCTGTGAGAATTATAAAACATGGCTACACGGTAATTGCCCTACAGGCCTGTTTCGTAAGGCTTGAAGCCTCACTATTCAGGAGTTTTATTCACGCTGCTGCGCACTTATTTCTATATCAAACACTACGTAAATTTACATACATGTTGGTGTTAGGGTGCTAAGCTAATTGTTCTGTTATAGCGCCTTCGCTCGGTGCCTGCATGATGATACTAACTCGTTTCTTTTGTTCAATGTACATCGCTCCGGTTCACAGATAATGACAAATTTGTAGCCATGTTTTAATTCTCACAGCCCTCTATAGTTACGCTCTACCTTGTATTGAGCACTCTAACTGGCTCGATCACCACCGCTTTTTGATATATATATATATATATATATATATATATATATATATATATTTTTTTTTTTTTAATTTATTTATTAAAAACTGAACTACGGATATCACATTTCCAGCATTCTCATTGGCTCGCCGGACACAGGTTATCAGCTCATATACCTGCACTACAAATATGGTCACTGAACACAGCAGCAAATACACAGTTTTGCGGCTCCGAGAAAAAATGGCCAAATAAATTCAACATAAAAGAGTTGTGATGTTGGGGTTTTTAATAAAACAATTATCCTACTCGGGCTTGCTGGATATGAAATGATCATAACCAACTCGGCGCTACGCGCCTCGTAGAATAATTGTTAAATATACCAAGCTAATGACTTGAAATTCTACGCTTATGCGTGTTTTTAAACAATCTTCTGCTAGCTAATGAAAGAAATCTATATTCGTACAAACAATTAATAGTAAAGCAGTTGCTTCGGGCTAGGACCTGGTCGCTAGATGTATACCAATCTAGGTTGTAGATGGTCTTAGCGGCACGTACATGTATTTTCTTCTGCTGCAATCGGCAGTCTCTCGAGGTTAAAGGTGACAATAGAGTAATGTACAAATGGTAGTGGACGAACAAACGGAAGTTTATGAGAGATCTTTCGTTTTCGTCAACCAACATGGCGACGATCACGTATCGTGAAAACCAGTATAGTGACAGTACTGACAGAAGTAACGACAACAATGAAACATTGAGTACACTAATTGAATCTCTATTTGGAGCGACTCTAATTTTAAAACCAGCCTTGAGCTGTGCCAGTGGAAAGAGTAAAATGTTTTCAGCCACAACTGCAGAAGAAACTAGGGTATTTCGTTTTCGAACTATTGATAAATTTGGCGACTTACCTATTAACGGATGATTTGCACAGCTTCAATTCCTCGAACTGTGATCTCATTTTCGACCACACGGCACAATTGTCGTGTTCCTTCGTCCATAATGTTCCGACAAATTTATTGAAGGACAACAACAAATCGAAACAAATTACTCTGTGACTTGGTTAAACTTGTTCAATGCCTTTCTACTTTCGCCCATTTTATGAAAACTATTGAAACATTGAGAATAGAAACGGATGAATCAAGAATAACTTTAAAATTGGCGATGGCATGTGATAGTTGCTCACGATTTGCAACCTAACGTGTGCTACTTAATTTTATAATATTTGCTTTCTAAAATAATAACAAGAAACATTTTTGTAAGAAAGTTTTCAGAACTTTTTTTAAGGGACCTGTCTTTTATTAGAGGGAGGGGGTGGGGGTTGTGAGGGTTAGAATTTTATAGAATTTTTTTTCCCAGGTGAATATTTTAATGCCCTCCCCATTTTTTTTCTACTATTCCGAGATTTAATGCGTGTTGACCCTCCCCCCATTTCCACCAGCCCTCCCCCCTCCCTCTAATAAATGACAGTGCCCTAAGCCATACTCCATCGGAGAGTACTCGGAATCAGTTAGCTGTAAGGAACGCATAAACATTTAGCCACTATCAAAAATACCATAATACTCTTTGTCATAGTCCCTCCAAAATTTTGCATAAGCATAGTTTATATTTTTTCTTGGGACCATTGTAACTCCCAAGAGAACTGGAAACAATGCAATTGTTTTATGAAAAAACTTGCAATATCTGGAAGAAATGAAATAATGTTAAAATTAGAAGTGATTCAGTTATTACTGGCATCATGAAAGGAAGTTTAAATCAGTGTTACTCAAGGTATGAAAACGCAACTTTTATTAAAAAATACCTTTTTTGGAAAAGATTGGCAGCTTAACAAAGATATAAAAACCCAGGTTCTATTCCATTGAGGCATTTCACTTGCTGAGGGACAGCCTGTAGTTCAAACGAAAACGTTAGAGAATTGGAGCAGATCTAGACCAAGCAGAAGGCAATGGGAAAAGATAATAATAAGCTTTGCTTTTTACTACCCGCAGTGATTTCCCTGGTGAGCATTGCTGTCGACATGGCTGTTGTGACAGAAGGTAAATAGCAAGTTAATGCAAGCTTATCCTTTCAAGGCCATGAGAACTTGGCCCAAACGCTAGAGCGAGTTTTCGAGCAAACTGGCAAGAAAATAGAGCATAAGACTTCTCGGGAAAGGGTTGACTCAAGGAATTAGTGGTGACAGAGACTCCCCTTGATGAACTCCTGCCACACCCCCATATTCATGATAGAGCGGTTTTCAATTGAGTGTCGAAAGTAATTAGCGAATTGCTTTGGTTTTGCAATACTTCACCCTGTGGTTGGTTCGAACTTCTCGCGCCACTTATTCAACCAATCAGAAGTTAAATCAAAACAATTCCTTGCTGGCGCATGCACATTTTCCCGCCCTTTGTGTCAGCTACGTGCAATTACTTCGAGTTTTGATTGGTTTACTGGATTGCCTCCGTCCTTTTTGATTGGCCGAAGTAATTGCTTTGGTTTTGGTTTTATGATACTCCATTGAAACTCTCTCTATTGAAAGATGCCTATGGCTATGATAGTAAGAGTTAAATACGTTTCGTTATTTTGAGATCGTGCGGGCCTGTCACCGGCCTTATCGAACAAGCATTCGCCACAGACCTCAACAGAGTACCGTCGTTGGACAATCATCGAGTTCTTACAAGTCAAAAATATAATTGTAAAATCAAATGTTTCTTTTCCAAGGTTCTGGGCAAGGAAATGCCGTTGTGGCCAAAATGCCAAGGTTCAAAAGACTTGAGGCTCATTCTTGTACCCAGAGCCCACAATTTGTCTTCGTCGGTCAAGGCCTTGCCCGTTGGGATGAATGATAGGCTCGGCGAAAGAGAATGATCGTATTATTCTACCGACATAGACCTTTTTGGTAATCCTTTTGTTTTAATGGTAACAAGCCTTTTTTCCCTCTCTATGATGTGCAACCAAAATGAGGCTATTGGTCTGGGTCCGGTTGTTCAAAAGCCGATTAACGCTAATCCCAGATTAAAAATTAACCAAGGAGTTTATTTCTCTACTCCCAAATGCTGTTCAACGCTGATATTCGGCAAAAATTTACATTGGAAGAAGTCAATATTGAAAAACAAAAAACGGCAAACGAAATTTTCACCAAAAAGTGGAAAACATGAAACAAAGTTTACGCTCAACCTGGATTAATTTAATCAGCCTTAGAACAACCGGGCCCTGATTAACATAGATACAAACTGGAGCCCATAGTATTAGGTGTATCTAATGGCATTTTCACAGATCAAGCTATTTTTAGACAAGTTTTAAAATGAGATTTGACTTGCACGAGTGATCATTCTAAACACCATGGGTAATGATTTCTCATACAAAACTTGTGATAGCTGAAACTAGTCCGGTTTCGCGGGAAAATCAATCTAAAAATAACGCGGTCTGTAAAAACTTCGTTCCACAAATACAATGAAGTTGTACTATCCTAGTTATGGCTCCCTGATACCAAACAATAATAAAGCAACCGCCCTTTGTGAAAGTTGTCTATTGGCAATAAGTTTTTTGCTTCTTTTTCGTATTTCAGTTCAAAATGCAAAGCAGCCCATTATCGCATATTTTGGCCTACAGACAGTTGGCAACACTGCCTCCATCGGAAGCAATATTAATTTGACATGTATCATAGAAAACGCTGAATTGGGAACTTTCCTCAAGTTTGGTCGGCCTGTGACGGAGGATGAACGAATCACTTACCTGTTTCAAGGATCTGCAAGAGGACTGAATAGTTCTCTCGAAATCGGCGACGTTCAGAGGAATGATTCAGGGGTTTATTCATGTATTGCCTACAACGCTGGAATAATAGCCACTAGAGAATTTGTATTAAAAACAGGTTTGACTCCCTTTTTTGTTTTTAAGTTTTTCTGAGTTCATTTTTGTCAAATGAGTAGCCCGAGTTCCGGGCTGTTTGGTGTGTTTTCGATCACGTAGTCGCGCGAAAGCTGGACCGAAGTCAAAAGAAAAATAGCGAGAGGGTAGGGGTAAGAGGAGCGAGTGACTGTTTGAAAACTCTTAGAGAAAAGTTACCATCTCAAATATTCCACCATTTGACATTTCAGTCTTACAAACTACGGGACTGTTTATCATGTGAACCTAATCAGTAGCTGAAATAGATGTTATGACACTCCCCCTTTCTATTATTCTAGCTTGCTTCTCTCTTTGGAGAAATTTTGTCGATATCTGTGGCTAACAGGGAAAAATTCAAAATCAAATAAGTTTCTTTCGATTTTTGGCAAAACTCGAATTTTAGCCTGACGTTGGCTATGGCTGCGTTAGAAATTGAATTATAATCATATATTCACATAATTATAAGTGACGGAGAGAAGTTACGCCACTTGAAAAGAGAAAAATTGGCGGGGTAGGGGAGGGGAGAGGGATCAGTTGTAACTTTCCAGGCTCGGAAAGATGGTTTTCAACGGTTCAGAGTGTAGAATTCCTGAATACAGAGGCCATGTTGATGTACGAGAGTGACTGGCCTTACACACGCACAAGAGCGATTGGCTTCGAAGCGACGAAGACGCGAGGGTCGACGCGAGGGATTTTACTACTATTCCCCAGGCCACTCGCGGTCAAAAAACCCCGAAGCAGCCATCGTATTTGCGAATGTTTAAGTAATCCTGTGATTAAATCTCAAGCCAGCTTCGCAGGTTATGCAAATGTCCTGTTGATTTCTGTTTCTCTTTATCAATCGTTTGCCTTTTATCCTTTTTCAGTTCCACATCCAAATGAAGATTCCGGACGTGTCTCCTCGGCAAAATGCCTCAAACTCTTGT
>NC_090871.1:10298977-10301477 GCF_036669935.1 Montipora foliosa
ATTAGGTTGGCATGCGCTTGTTTAACTGGCTTCCTCTTTTGCTGTAATTGATGATTCAGATCTAACTTTGTTTCACGTTGTAGATCAGTGCGGTCGGCATCCGGGTGAGAGTTTTAAAATGGACTGTTTCTGGCTGTGGAAAATTGCAGAATTGTTATGAACTTTTTTGATTGCTGGGCATTTGACACCTTTGCCATCCAATTTGATCTAGAAAGTGGAGAAAGTCAATCACGTGACCAACTTTAATAAACATATTTATTCCTTAAAAACTTCCCAAATTTATAATTTGCGTGATAGTTGATCTGCATCATGACAATATTAAGCACAGGCACCCCAAGTTCAGTGTCAGGGAAGGCCAACAAAAAGGATTATAGAGATTTGTTTGGGAATCCTGATAAAAGACCCGAGAAGATAATTTTTTAAAAAGATTCCTAATTAAAAAGCCTAACCTTGTTGCCATTGTGGGTTGCTTCCTTTTGGTGTGGATTTTTTCCAGATTCGACCTGAATTTGGCCATTATCAATTCCTTGATTGTCAATGGTTATAATAAAGATTTTACCAAGGCTGAACACTGAATTCTCAGGAGCCCACCGAATGGAGTCAATTATTCCTGTATAAAATGTTTCCACCGTTACAATTCCACTGTAGAATTCAAGGGCAAAAGGTTTTTCTTTCATTTCAATCCGCTAGCTAGCTGTGCAATCAAAGCCCTGCCAGCGACTCTCGGCGGCTGTTAGTATCCCAAACAAAACAATAAAATGATTGAAAAGATCCTCTTACACTTTGAACACCACACTGCGACCATTGAGTTGAGTTTGGTAACAAGTCTTTGTTTGTAGCTTGGTAACGAGTCTTTGTCGTCCCTCAATGGTCGCCGTGTGGTGTTCAAAGTGTAAGAGGATCTTTTCCATCGTTTGATCGTTTCATTTGGGACACTAACAGCCGCCTGACGTTGCTGGCAGGGCTTCGATTGGGCAGCTAGTGGACTGAATTGGTCATTATTACTATTTTGCGAAACAGATCGAAATTTGGCAGGCAGGTACAACCCTAACCGTTTACCAATGCTAACATTTGATTACCGGTAGGCCTAATGTTACGGTAGCTTTAATGAATGTTAAAGATCTTTCTGTATTTCGGTTCGTTTCACTTTGCAAATTAGTGGGAGGCACGGTGGCCTCATGGTTAGTGTGCTAAACTCCAGATCAAGGGGTCCAGGTTCAGTTCCTGGCCGGGGACATTGTTTTGTGTTCTTGGGCAAGACACTCTCACGGTGCCTCTCTCCACCCGGGTGTATAAATGGGTACTGGTGAATTTAATGCTGGGGGTAACCCTGCAATGGACTGGCATCCCATCCAGGGAGGAGTAGAAATACTCCTAGTCGGTTCATGCTAAGGAAACGGGAGATAGGCTCTGGTGTGTTGGGCCACCGGCTCATAAGCAGACTTTACCATTTTTTTTTACTTAATAGCCCTTTTAGTTTCACGTTAGTTTTTCTCATTTGCATTACAATATAATCTAGCATGTAGGTGAGGCCATTTCGGGCTATTTTGTAGTTTTAACCCGAAATTGCGTCGCACCCACATTAGATTACATTGTAATGCAAACGAGAAAAACTAACCGTGAAAAGGGCTATTATGATGAAAATAAATGCTTTAACACATTGACTCCCAGGGGTTCCCCATTGATGAGTAAAATCATCTGGCGTTAGACAGAGTAAAATACTAAGTCTGGCTCGTTTGGGCGTCAGAGGGTTAATGGGGACATAGTTTTTCAGTGAGTGATTAATAATATTAAAGTAATTTTGCAAGCTACTAAGCTCTGCAAAATAATTATGCTAATACCTGTGAAATAGTTTTGTAAGTTATATAAATTAAAGAATTAAAGAATATCAATCAACATACTATACTACATTTACACATTTATTTCACAAGTCAGGAACAATACTTGTGGAAGATATCTTGCAAGGACTCATAACACAAATCTCCCACTCATGATTCATTGCAGCTTATTCCAAGGTAGCAAGACAGAAACGAGGCACAGCTTCTCAGGACTTTCATTGCAAAAGTGGAAGCATGTCACCATCTTTGCAAGCTAATTCCTTAACTGAACCCATCCTCAAAGTTGACGCAAAAAGTCCTACGAAGGTACAAATGGAAGGAAACGATGTTACATTCAAATGCCTTGTACACTCCTCTCTTCCTGCAAACGTGACATGGTTTTACAATGGAAAGCTACTGATGGAAAATTTAAGTTACACCATGTTTTCTTACTTTGAATGCAACACCATTTTGCAGCTAACAAGAGTGATGCATAGAAATGAAGGGAATTACAGCTGTGTTGTAAAAACTTCACATGGCAAAGCTAGTGCTTTCTTTCATCTAACTGTTCATCGTAAGTATGACTATTGGCACTATATGGATACAATGTTGTTACTTTGTATGATAAATATGCAGTTATTAGCCATCATTGTACAGAATACCAAATGTGCAAAATTGAACAA
>NC_090871.1:10306477-10313977 GCF_036669935.1 Montipora foliosa
ACAAAAGATGTGAAATGCTCATATAAAGTTTGCGGCCAACTGGTCCAAATGATGACGTAATTTGTTTTGATGCCTCGGTTTGGGGTGATTAATTATGATGCAAGATTTGAACCATTTAAAGCTAATATAATAAATGGCTCGAATAAGCAAGCAAGCAAAGAAATTACTAAGTTACACTTAAAGTTTTACATGTAATCCAGTGAAGTCGTAAACAAACGCTTGCAGTGTGCTGCGGAACTTGCACTGGCTGAAGTGACATACGTGTAATTATCTAGTTGCTCAGCAATTTCAATATCACTACAAATAGTGAGAAGCTGTTTCTCTTCTGTGGCACTCCACATTCGCTTTTTCGCTGAATCTTTTTCTTTAGTCACACGTGATTCGTTGCTTGCGCTCGCCATTTCTATTACGTGAAAAGGAAGTCTGGGCTATAATCACAAAACAAGTGCATGCGCAGGAACTGTTGACAGCTTGAGCACGCTGCAGACGTTTGAGTACATTTATACACACACTTTATAATTTCATGTCCAAGGTAAGCCATAGCCAAGATAAGCACAGCCCAAACCCCTAGGCCAGGATAAGCCACGGCTTAATTGAGCTAGCTGCGGATGGAATAAGCCGTAAACTTCGATTTTGTACCATTTAAACAAGGTGTTCGCGTCCTATGTAAGCCGCGGCTTAGTTTCTCTCGTATAAATGGCCCTAATGCCTATTTGGCTCTTAGTGGGTTTACTACAGATGTGCATGGCCAAGCTTTATCTTTTGCTTTTGCTATAACTTAAAGGTTAGGTGAGGAAATTTTTACCATGCAGTTACTACTGACATGATCTGATTACTTTTATGCCCTCAAACAAAAGTCCCTCAAAAACCACTTCATTTTACTTTGCATTGTCTTAGCAGTTTTTTTCCCAAGGATCATCCTACTCCTGTAATATCCCATCCTTATTCCATTTCATCCTAACCCTTTCTTCAGCATCCTTTCTTTCTCTTTTCGGTTTCACTGAACAATGTGCCGGAAAAAGGTATTTATGAAACAACAATAAAATTAATGCGCATGGCCAGGCAAAATATTTTGCTTTTGCTAAGGTTAGGTGTGGGAGTTGTTACCATGCAGTCACCACTGACATGGTCTGATTATTTTTATGGGGGGGGGGGGGGGGTACTTTAGGAATTTCTGGCTGGGGATTCTGAGAGCTAGTTCAGCTGAATTTTGCTACCCTATACTAGTCAGAGTAAACTCCCTAAATCTCCCCTATCCTTGAGTAGCTGTTTTCCAGAAACTGCTGAGGTCACTAACACAAGAGCAGTAAATTAAAACCCAGGCCACGATGGTGGGTTGTAGTGGGGAAGGGGGGGGGGAGGGGGGGTTTCACCACTGTGCCATCCCTGCTCTGCTTGTGATTGGCAAAATCGAGGGGGGGGGGGGAGAGGAATAATGGAACAACGAAAATGTTTGAGCAGGAATAATGGAATAATGAACACCTGATTATTCCTCTTCACCCCCAAGCAAAATATAATTACAATTTGAATAAAAAATGCCGAAAGTTAAACCACCCAATGCTTCTGATCACAATCAGTAACACTTGAGTTGTGACACAAAATAGTTCATCTCTAGCTTTTCTTTTCATTAGACACGAATCGACCAAGTTTCCCTGACGACGCAACTAATAACAGGTTGCCACTTGCACTGGGAGTTACATTAGGCCCTGCAATTGGTGCAGTTTTAGCAATGACGTGCATTATTAAGCAATGGTTATTACCCTACTTGAGAGCCAGATTCGCCAAGGACAAGGAGGCTGACGATCAGTCATCAACTACGGAGTTATTGGTCACATATGATGAGGTGAATGGTTCATGCATACACAGAAGGGAATGCCATAATGCAGAAATAGTGAAGAGACCGCCTGAAGTTGGTGAGTAGCTAATTGCCACTAAATTTTGTGTGGTAACTGTCAAGACCTGATTGTCATTTCACTTTGTTACTGTGAATAGGTCATTTCCAAGTTCATGTCTGCCTCCTCTTCAAAGCGAGTCTAAGTGCGAAATTTTTGTGATGGTAATTAGTTCTACTTTACATATGAATGAAAACTAATAGGCCATTTCCGAGTTCATGGCTGCCTCCTTTTCAAAGCGAGTCTAAGTGCGAAGTTTTTCTTATGAAAATTAGTTTTCATTCATATGGAAAGTAGAACTAATTACCATAACAAAAACTTCGCACTTAGACTCGCTTTGAAGAGGAGGTAGCCATGAACTCGGAAATGGCCTATTTTCATAACAAAAACTTCGCACTTAGACTCGCTTTGAAGAGGAGGCAGACATGAACTCGGAAATGGCCTATTGTATAGAACAGAAATGTGCCAACCAAGAATGCATGGTCTCCTTGTGTTATTAAGTAGTTAAACAAATTTTTTTTCGTCGCCACTGAAATGAATTAAGCTACAACCTCGGTCATAAATAGCTGTAACACCTCTCTTGAACAGCACGTAACTGGCATCCAAGCTACTAATAACGCAGCCCTCCTCCTCCCTCCCTTCAATGTTGCGTTTACCGGTTAGTTCTTGCACTGGAACCCGTAAACATCAACATTGAAAGGGGAGGAGGGGAAAAATTTTCGTCAGTGTTACAACATTTGTGACCGAGACTGTAGCCATTCGTGGTTTGCAGCAGGGGTGGATCTAGGGGTTGGGTGTAGGGGGTTTCGCACCACCCCCCCTCCCTTCCAGTCACCAGTCAGCTACGCCATTCCTTAGTAGTGCACCCCCTCCTAAGGAAAATCCTGGATCCCCCCCTGATTTGCATCCACGTGGTAAGTCGGCCATGTTGCTGTACAAAACAATAGAAAATGGTCCCACAAGTTTTGCAGAATGATGGAGTCAAAGTCCCAAAAGACGTTTTACTGCATCGTTCTGCACACCAACATGGCAGCCGTGACGTAAGATGCAAACCATGAATTGTCGTTGACATGACTTGGTGGAAGACAGAAAAAAACGTCTTAAATTGATATAGTTTTTCAACGAAAATTGACAGTGCGACGCGCCTTTCCGTGGCCACCTAACAAAGGTTTTTTACAAATTGTCCGCCATTCAGGATGTGTGAATTTGATTGACAGTCACGCCTCCTTGCAAAGTTCGCTCAGTTGTAAGTTGAACACCGTTGCATGGGTTGTTGACGTTTTTACACGTAATTGTCAAATGTGAAAGTTTTTTGGGTGGCCACGGTAAGGCGCTTTGCACTGTAAGAGGATGATGATGGTGATTATTATAAATTCTGTAATGTAATTTCTTAAATAATTTGCGCAATAATATATTTTTACCTCTCATGTTTTTTTCCAGATTACGAAGCCAGATACGATGTCTTCATTTGTTACAGCAATAAAGATGCCACTTGGGTCAAAGAACTCTTAGCAGAACTAGAAAAACGACATTTTGCATGTTGCATAGATTTCAGGGATTTTGTTCCAGGCGCTGCTATCGTTGACAATATTTCCCAAGCAATTTATTACAGTCGAAAAACTATCGCTGTTCTTTCGCCCGATTTCGTGAATAGCAATTGGTGCAACCATGAACTTCAGCAAGCACTTACTAGAATACGCTCACATCAAGTTGTACCGATTGTGTACAGGAAGTGTGCGATACCTCTTACATTACGAGACAGGACCTACCTTGACTGGGAAAGCTGTGATGTTAAGCCGTATTTCTGGGAACACCTTGAGAGAGCCTTAAAGCATCCCAAAGACGAAGGAATGGAATTAGCCCGACTGAGTCAACTCGTTTCGGTGACGTAACCGAGACGAACGGTCGACGAACGGGGGGTCTGTGAGCCGAACTGTGCCGAAACGCCCGAGCAGCGCAGAACAAAGAGACCTTGGGACTTTGCAACTTTAATCTACAACCTCAAGAAAAACCAGGAAAAGCGCGCTCAAACTATCAAATGGCGTCCAAGCAAATGTCCTCTCACCCTCTCACGCATGCGCAGACAAAATGCCTATGTGCTCAATCCGTGTTTTTTTTTTCACACTCGGTCAGCATCGGCTGGCTGTCTGGTTGGTCGGAACTAAGAATGGTTTCCAGTGACGTGGTTACAGAAATATGTCTATATTTCTTCTTCAGCAGTATCGAAAGCAAGTATGGAACAAGTTTTTCACGACCAGTCCTCCCTAGGTTGCGTATTTTTTATCATTCCTGGGATGAGAAAAAACACAAGTACCCCTCCCATACTTTTGCCTGTGCATACCCCCGCAGGAAAAGAGCTGTTAGCTCTTTGGGTGGGAAGGCATTACAAATCTGGCAAAATGCCCATTGTAAAAGAATACGCTACTTTCACGGACGTGCCTATCTAAAAGAAAACTTCTGTCATTGTCCAATAACAAGGGCATGACTCCATGGCTTTGTGGCAGCAAGCTGGAGATGGCGTTTTTATTTTGCTTGGACACGAAAAAAAAGGCAAAAATCGTGCTCATTCAAGGACAAGTACAAGAAATCAAGTTTACTTTTTTGTTTGCAAGCTGTTCTTTGTTTACTGCTAAAGTAGCCGTTACAACTGAGATGATCTTCATTCTCAATAAGGATTCTTTCCTCATTTCAAAAAATGTGTATTTGATCCATAATTTCTAGTTTAAACATACTGACTGATTGTAGGTGCATCCCAAGAACCCGTGCTCAGACATTTGTTTATTAAAACAAAAACCCTGCTTTGTAGTTTAGTTTCTGAATTTAACCACAGTCGGCTTTCAGGTTAAGATTTATCGTTTCAGTAGAGTGTTCATCCAAAAAAACCGAGCCCCCCTCTACTTTTTTTCGTCAAACGTGACTGGGACTTTGCATTTTCTCGTGAAACTTTGTTTTGTAGTTTTTCTTTCTGAAAGCGGTTTTTCAGTTAAGCTCGACACGTTAATGAAGTCTATACGTGATTCGTAGACTAACCCTAACCCTAACTCAAACTCAAAACCCAAAATTTTGCATAGGCATTGTTTTAATCTTCTCTTGGGACCTTTGTAAGTCCCAAGAGAAACTGGAAACAATGCTTATCCAAAAACAAAGAGTCTTATGGTATTTTTGTTAGTGGCCAATTAGACCGCAAAGGGTCTAACGTAAATCCTCAAGACACAAAACAGATATATTGAATATTATTCCATTATTATTATTTTTTTGTGAAGCTTGGTGAAGTTCATACCGACAAAGCTCGCCATAAGCGGTCTTTAACGAGAGAGCACACAATAGCCGCCAGCTTTCGGTTTTCCACGAATTGTTTATATTTCCCAAGGAACATTTCGGTCTACGGTAGATACAAAAACTATCGCACAACACCCGGAAGTTAGGAATTTTTCCCCTTACCTTTGAGAACGCTTCGGACAATGTCTCTCTCTCACCTAATAAGAAATCAAGGAAACGAGTTTTTTCGCCGAGCAAGTCTTCTTGATGTAAGATCATCCCCACAAGAAGCCAAAGATCTGTTCGAACAGGCGCTTTCTCGTTATTACCAAGCCAAGGACAAAGCCAAAGACCGGGACGAGGAGTGCTCAGCTGCGAAAAATATCGGCAAAGCGGCATGGAAAATCACTGGTATTCTAAGAACCAAACAAGAAAGCCCTAAGGTTATCATCTTCTATCTTCATGAAGCGATCAAAGGATTATGCACAGCTTACAATCACAGTGAGAATTGTAAAGATGTGGAATGGCGAGAAGAAGTTTACGAAGTCCTCAATGTTTGTTTACAAGAGGTCATAGAAGCGGCCGACGCACTTGGAAACACCGATCAAAGGATTGCTCAGCTGGAAAAACTTTGTTCTCTAAATACTGTTGTGGAAGCAGCCCCCGACATGCAGATAGCCTTGGCCTCGCTTTGGTGCTTTGCCGGCCCATTCAATAAGAGAGAAGACAGATCTAAGCAAGTCGCCCTCTCAGTCTTTGAATTTGCCTTTGAAGAGAGTCAGTCAGTTGTTGATTTGCACGAACAGGTAGAGAAGTTTTGGGCTTGTGAGTCGCAAGGCTTCATTGACACTCCTGATAGTACTAAGAGCATAGAAGATAAAAGAGCACTGGAGATTCTGAGCAGTACAACGAAGGTCGACGGTGGAAGATAGGAAGTAGGCCTTTTGTGGCGGAATGAAGACCCGATACTGCCAAATAACAGGCCACAAGCTTAAATGAGATTACAACAGTTGAAGAAGCGTTTCCTGTGTGACCCAACGTTTGCCAGTCAGTATGAAGCAGTGATGAATGACTACATTGAGAAAGGATATGCTGTCCAGTTGTCTGAGAAGGAAGCAGCCTCTAACGTCCGATCACACTTGGTATCTTCTGCACCATGGTGTGGTAAATCCAAACAAATCCAAAGTTAGAGTAGTATACGATGCGGCTGCGGTTTGGGGATGCACATCACTCAATAAAGAACTCTTGCAAGGACCACAGCTGAACAATTCACTCATTGACGTTTTGTTCCGGTTTAGGAAGAAGAAACTGCTGTTGTATCTGACATTGAAAGCATGTTTCACAGGGTTGGTTGTGTGGAAAGAGACACATGATTTGCGCTTTCTGTGGTGGAGTGATGGGCTGAACGAATCTCCAAGTGACCATAAAATGAAAGTCCATTTATTTGGAAAGGCAGACTCCCCCTGCATCGCTGCTTGGACCCTGCAAAGAACAGCCACAGATAATGTTGCTGAATTTGGAAATGATGTTTGTGATATTGTCCAAAAGAATTTCTACGTTGATGATTGCCTTTTCTCAATTCCTACCGCTGAAGAAGCTATTGGAGCATCACTACAACTTATGCAGTTGCTGAAGAGAGGAAATTTCCGACTGACCAAGTTCATTTCCAACTGCTTGAAGGTCTTGAAGGCTACACCAGCTGAGGAGAGAACAGTCAAGAGTCTCGACCTGGACAAGCTGCCCCTTGAACGGACATTGGGTCTACATTGGGACACTGAAACAGACACACTAGCCGTAAAGGTGTCGCTTTCCCATGGCCTTGCCGCACGAGACGAGATTGCTTATCTAAGCTGAGCTCTACATTTGATCCGCTTGGCTTAATTTGTCCTGTTCTGCTTCCCGCTAACAGATTGATGCAAAGGACCTGGCAACTGAAGCTTGATTGGGATGATTCACTACCCGGAGGCTTGCTGGAGGGCTGGACAAGGTGGAAAGAAAAACTGTTGCTCCTTAACCATTTAAGTATTCCTCGATGCTATTTCAGCGGAGGTTGTTCCCGTGATGCATCTTTCGAACCATACCACTTTAGTGATGCTTCTGAATATGATTATGGAACAGTGTGCTCTTTGAGAAAGGAGTCTGGTGACGGAACTGTTGGATCCACTTTCATCATGGCCAAGAGTCGCTGTGCTCCCCTTCAGTACGTTTCTGTACCAACATTGGAACGGCAAGCTGCTACGATCGCAGCACGGGTTCATCGCCTGGTCTCAAGCGAGGTTAATTTGGAGATTTCTGCCTCGTTTTTCTGGACAGACTCCAAAGTCACATTGCAGTATGTAAAGAATGAGTC
>NC_090871.1:10321477-10341477 GCF_036669935.1 Montipora foliosa
CAGTGATTTCCCTAGTGAGCATTGCTGTCGACATGGCTGTTGTGACAGAAGGTAAATAGCAAGTTAATGCAAGCTTATCCTTTCAAGGCCATGAGAACTTGGCCCAAACGCTAGAGCGAGTTTTCGAGCAAACTGGCAAGAAAATAGAGCATAAGACTTCTCGGGAAGGGTTGACTCAAGGAATTAGTGGTGACAGAGACTCCCCTTGATGAACTCCTGCCACACCCCCATATTCATGATAGAGCGGTTTTCAATTGAGTGTCGAAAGTAATTAGCGAATTGCTTTGGTTTTGCAATACTTCACCCTGTGGTTGGTTCGAACTTCTCGCGCCACTTATTCAACCAATCAGAAGTTAAATCAAAACAATTCCTTGCTGGCGCATGCACATTTTCCCGCCCTTTGTGTCAGCTACGTGCAATTACTTCGAGTTTTGATTGGTTTACTGGATTGCCTCCGTCCTTTTTGATTGGCCGAAGTAATTGCTTTGGTTTTGGTTTTATGATACTCCATTGAAACTCTCTCTATTGAAAGATGCCTATGGCTATGATAGTAAGAGTTAAATACGTTTCGTTATTTTGAGATCGTGCGGGCCTGTCACCGGCCTTATCGAACAAGCATTCGCCACAGACCTCAACAGAGTACCGTCGTTGGACAATCATCGAGTTCTTACAAGTCAAAAATATAATTGTAAAATCAAATGTTTCTTTTCCAAGGTTCTGGGCAAGGAAATGCCGTTGTGGCCAAAATGCCAAGGTTCAAAAGACTTGAGGCTCATTCTTGTACCCAGAGCCCACAATTTGTCTTCGTCGGTCAAGGCCTTGCCCGTTGGGATGAATGATAGGCTCGGCGAAAGAGAATGATCGTATTATTCTACCGACATAGACCTTTTTGGTAATCCTTTTGTTTTAATGATAACAAGCCTTTCTTCTCTCTCTATGATGTGCAACCAAAATGAGGCTATTGGTCTGGGTCCGGTTGTTCAAAAGCCGATTAACGCTAATCCCAGATTAAAAATTAACCAAGGAGTTTATTTCTCTACTCCCAAATGCTGTTCAACGCTGATATTCGGCAAAAATTTACATTGGAAGAAGTCAATATTGAAAAACAAAAAACGGCAAACGAAATTTTCACCAAAAAGTGGAAAACATGAAACAAAGTTTACGCTCAACCTGGATTAATTTAATCAGCCTTAGAACAACCGGGCCCTGATTAACATAGATACAAACTGGAGCCCATAGTGTTAGGTGTATCTAATGGCATTTTCACCGATCAAGCTATTTTTAGACAAGTTTTAAAATGAGATTTGACTTGCACGAGTGATCATTCTAAACTCCATGGGTAATGATTTCTCATACAAAACTTGTGATAGCTGAAACTAGTCCGGTTTCGCGGGAAAATCAATCTAAAAATAACGCGGTCTGTAAAAACTTCGTTCCACAAATACAATGAAGTTGTACTATCCTAGTTATGGCTCCCTGATACCAAACAATAATAAAGCAACCGCCCTTTGTGAAAGTTGTCTGTTGGAAATAAGTTTTTTGCTTCTTTTTCGTATTTCAGTTCAAAATGCAAAGCAGCCCATTATCGCATATTTTGGCCTACAGACAGTTGGCAACACTGCCTCCATCGGAAGCAATATTAATTTGACATGTATCATGGAAAACGCTGAAGTGGGAACTTTCCTCAAGTTTGGTCGGCCTGTGACGGAGGGTGAACGAATCACTTACCTGTTTCAAGGATCTGCAAGAGGACTGAATAGTTCTCTCGAAATCGCCGACGTTCAGAGGAATGATTCAGGGGTTTATTCATGTATTGCCTACAACGCTGGAATAATAGCCACTAGAGAATTTGTATTAAAAACAGGTTTGCCTCCCTTTTTTGTTTTTAATTTTTCTGAGTTCATTTTTGTCAAATGAGTAGCCCGAGTTCCGGGCTGTTTGCTGTGGTTTCGATCACGTGGTCGCGAGAAAGCTGGACCGAGGTCAAGAGAAAAATAGCGAGAGGGTAGGGGTAAGGGGAGCGAGTGACTGTTTGAAAACACTTAGAGAAAAGTTACCATCTCAAATATTCCACCATTTGACATTTCAGTCTTACAAAATACGGGACTGTTTATCATGTGAACCTAATCAGTAGCTGAAATAGATGTTATGACACTCACCCTTTCTATTTTTCTAGCTTGCTTCACTCTCTGGAGAAATTTTGTCGATATCTGTGGCTAACAGGGAAAAAATCAAAATCAAATAAGTTTCTTTCGATTTTTGGCAAAACTCGAATTTTAGCCTGACGTTGGCTATGGCTGCGTTAGAAATTGAATTATAATCATATATTCACATAATTATAAGTGACGGAGAGAAGTTACGCCACTTGAAAAGAGAAAAATTGGCGGGGTAGGGGAGGGGAGAGGGATCAGTTGTAACTTTCCAGGCTCGGAAAGATGGTTTTCAACGGTTCAGAGTGTAGAATTCCTGAATACAGAGGCCATGTTGATGTACGAGAGTGACTGGCCTTACACACGCACAAGAGCGATTGGCTTCGAAGCGACGAAGACGCGAGGGATTTTACTACTTTTCCCCAGGCCACTCGCGGCCAAAAAACCCCGAAGCAGCCATCGTATTTGCGAATGTTTAAGTAATGCTGTGATTAAATCTCAAGCCAGCTACGCAGGTTATGCAAATGTCCTGTTGATTTCTGTTTCTCTTTATCAATCGTTTGCCTTTTATCCTTTTTCAGTTCCACATCCAAATGATGATTCCGGACGTGTCTCCTCGGCAAAATCTTGTCACCAGAGTGAATAATCATGGCCGAATAGTTGCCCTTTGTCTGAAATGGCATTAATCAGCCACGTACGTGGATGACTAATACATTATTCTGCTACACTGTGGAACAAACAATTCAAACTTTATCTTTGAGTGTTAATGTCTTTTTTTCTTTAATAGCACAATAAAATTTATGACGCCCAATTATTTTTATTCCATGGACATGTATATTTTATCATTATATCAAGTTATAAAAACATTTCGTGTAAGCTGAGGCCGTCCTCATTTTTTTATTCCATTAACGTCATTTTTTAAAAAAAAAACACCCCCTTGATAGCCTGCGCCACAGACGAAACCAAAGCTCTGGTTAGATCCGTACGTCTGCGCAGCAGCGTACCAGGATTTGAGTACGCCAATGATTGATAAGTGTTCGACAAGACTGGTAATAGCCAATCAGGTTAAAGGAATATTGAAAACGCACTTCCACTTGTTCGTTGAGTCCGTTGGCGGTCCAGAACAAGGATCTCAGCGGTACTTACCAGACGTTACTAATCGGTGTTAGTATCACCCAAGTAGTGGACTATTGCAAATGCTGCGTTTTGATTGGCTACGCTACTAGAGGACTATTAGTAATAGTCCTCGAGTAGCGAAAAGCGTGACGCTTTCTTTTGTTTTATTCCCAAATAAACGTCTCTTCAACTTGCATTTGCTCACTTTATTATTGCCTTTTCTGTCCGACAAGTTGAGTGATACTAAAACAATTAGACCCTTCGACCTCAAGGGCCACGGGTCAATAGCCCATTCGGCTTCGCCTCATGGTGTTAAATGTAACCAAGAGAAAATGAGGGGACAGAGAAGGAGGCTCCCGATCCAGCTCTTGGGATATGTCATGTCCACGAAAGTTATTTTTAGACGAGCGGAAGTCTTCCGAGACGTCCGCATGCAGGCCAACCTCGGTCCGATGTTTGAAAGAAAATATATATTCATCAGCCTTCCACGTGCGCCATCATTTTCTCTTTTCACTAAGAACCTGAGAGCGAAGCAAGACTGCATGCGGACGTCTCGGAAGACAGACTTCCCCTTGAACAAAGACTTCCGCTCGTCTAAAAATAACTTTCGTGGACATAACATATCCCGGCCAACGCCTTGAGCCTCCCTCTCTGTCCCCTCATTTTCTCTTGATGTAACGGCAAATCATTTAATTCCCTGAAGAAGACAGGCCGTGCCTCACGAAATATTGTTAAAAGAAAAAATATATCTTGTCACAGCCGTACAACCAGCCTTGCAGTATTATTTTCTTTTAAGTCTACAAATTATTTGCTGGTTAGATCTCCCAACATCCGGTGCTTCCAGTTTGCTCAGCTGGCCCTTGAATGCAAAATTGTCTAATGGGAATGTGCCGCTGGATAGGTCGTTGAGTGCTTTGTTTAGATCCAGAAAACGCATTGCTATGGTGACGCGACGTCACACTTCACCGCTCCATGGGGTTTCATTTTCAACGGAGTTCCTGGCAGAGTTACTAGAATCGGGTCGCATATTGTCGGGATTTTGGGGATAAGAATATTCTGGCTAGTGGGATCTAAAAATGGAAAGATTATCGGTAGATAAAGTTTGTTACAGAAAGAACTATAGCTCTGCTGATTCCGTTTCGAAATTACAATTAAAAGACTTTATGTAAGGTTTATGCATAAACGGAAAGTGAGTAAGTTGGGGTCGCTAAAGTTACATTTACCCAAAATTGACTTAGATGGGGTATATAATTGGCTCTTGGCAAACGTAAATCGGCTCTATCATTGTAAAGAAATAACGTCATAAAATATACTCAGTAAGCTAGTAACCGGGGCTGAAGAGAATAATGGAATAACTTAACGGAAAGATTTTTGTTGGAATAATTGAATGATGCCTATGATGCAATTGAATATCCCATTACTTCTCAACGGGCGACAGGACAACTGAAGGATAGTCAAGGCTCGAACCTACAACATAACAGAAGGTCCCTTATCTGGGTTCTTATTCGACAAAGTGTCGTGGTGGTCTGCAAGGCTGGAAATGTCTTGTGCCTCAACCTGTAAATGCAACTATAGATCGTACGGCATTCCCGCATTTCTGCCGCTTCGTTCCCGCAGAACGTACAATCGTTCATGCCACAGTCCCGGTTCATGCCATCGTGGTTCATGTCACGGGGGTTCATGACATCGTGATTGAACGTTCCAAACCCTCAGCTATTTATGAAACGGGATATTTACTTCATTTCATTTTAATAGTGCATTCTACAGGACACAATACACAAAGAAACATGTTCTTTATTTTATGTTAACTTTTTCTTTCAAACCATTTCTAGTATTTTTTAAAATCAAATGAGCACTATAAATGAATACAGTCAACTAGCTGTAAACATGCCATTTTATTCTAATTTCCGATCCGATCCGATCCGATCCGATCCGGTCCGATCCGGTCCGGTCCGATCCTCGTTTTGCCAACGGCCATTGTGTGACGGGAAAAAAATGTCGGCATGAGAGGATGTGACACCACAAAGAAGAGCATCTTTTCTAGTTTATTTATCAAGCGTACAATGCATAGTCAGGCGAGGGGACGTAAACAGGAACTTGAAAACCGGAAAATGTGAAAATGAAGTCCATTTTCCCAATGTTGTGCCTTTGACGCCCAAAAAATTGGGCGGGGCATTCGCGGAAGAAATGTCATAATGTGCTTCTGAGAAGAGTAAGCAAATTTGCGTCACATTCACTTTCCAATCGGCGTAGTTTGTTTATTCTGTTCTAAAGTTTCATCTTCACTCAACACACTGAGTGGAAAGATTCGGTAAAAGCTTCGTTGTGTTTACTAATCCCGCAACGCCTTGCGCGATCGCAAACGAGTGGTGAAAGAAGGTCTTAATCGGCGCACGTTAGGTCAAATTTCTAATGCTTCTCAAAGGATTTTCGATTTTTAACGCTATTCTAATTTCAGCTACATTGTCCTTGAAAAAGTTCTCCGTTAATTCGAAACATGTGGAAATTCAACCGAGCTGTCACCTACTGGAGATTTCATGTTCTTGCATGGAGAGTTACCGTTTGGAACTGAACGTGACTGTGAAACTATGTGCTGATGAGGATGCGAAATCTGCATGTAACCAAAAACCAGCCCTGGAGGAATGTAGGAAAAAAGGCAAGCTTGGAAAGTTTAGTTTATTTTTAACTTATTTACGATATTTGTCGCTTTTTAATTGTTAGGCTTTGTTCATATTAGGTTGGCATGCGCTTGTTTAACTGGCTTCCTTTTTTGCTGTAATTGATGGTTCAGATCTAACTTTGTTTCACGTTGTAGATCAGTACGGTCGGCATTCGGGTGAGAGTTTTAAAATGGACTGTTTCTGGCTGTGGAAAATTGCAGAATTCTTATGAACTGTTTTGATTGCCTGGCATTTGACACCTTTGCTATCCAATTTGATCTAGAAAGTGGAGAAAGTCAATCACGTGACCAACTTTGATAAACATATTTATTTAAAGGGGCTAGGTCACGCTATTTTAGGCATTTTCAGCACTGATCGAATGGTCATAGAATTAACTAAAATATCAAATTAACTTTTCAAAACTATAGATAAACTCTAAAAAAGCACAGGGAAGCCAAGAAGGGACATGGATGGACAAAACTGGAGAGGATTGAAATGGATTGAATTTGGGTAAATTTGAAAAACGTTGGCCCACCTTTTTTCAAATTTATATCAGTCTATATCAAAATGTCATTTACAAAGCTTGAAAATCATTCCCAGTTGTTATGTGGCCGTGATTTTGCAAATGAAAGACTCTTGCTCTGCCAATTTGATGTTTAGAGCTCATAATTAACAAAATTAAACAAAATTACCTAAAATAGCGTGACCTAGCCCCTTTAAAAACTTCCCAAATTTATACTTTGCATGATAGTTGATCTGCATCATGACAATATTAAGCACAGGCACCCCAAGCTCAGTATCAGGGAAGGCCAACAAAAATGATTATAGAGATTTGTTTGGGAATCCTGATAAAAGACCCGAGAAGATAATTTTTTAAAAAAATTCTCAATTAAAAAGCCTAACCTTGTTGCCATTGTGGGTTGCTTCCTTTCGGTGTGGATTTTTTCCAGATTCGACGTGAATTGAGCCATTATCAATTCCTTGGTTGTCAATGGTTATAATAAAGATTTTACCAAGGCTGAACACTGAATTCTCAGGAGCCCACCAAATTGAGTCAATTATTCCGGGATAAAAATAATGTTTCCAATGTTACAATTCCACTGTAGAATTCAAGGGCAAAAGGTTTTTCTTTCATTTCAATCCGCTAGCTAGCTGTGCAATCAAAGCCCTGCCAGCGACGCTCGGCGGCTGTTAGTATCCCAAACAAAACAATAAAATGATTGAAAAGATCCTCTTACACTTTGAACACCACACGGCGACCGTTGAGTTCAGTTTGGTAACAAGTCTTTGTTCGTAGCTTGGTAACGAGTCTTTGTTTGTCGTCCCTCAATGGTCGCTGTGTGGTGTTCAAAGTGTAAGAGGATCTTTTCCATCGTTTGATCGTTTCATTTGGGACACTAACAGCCGCCTGACGTTGCTGGCAGGGCTTTGATTGTGCAGCTAGTGGATTGAATTGGTCATTATTACTATTTTGCGAAACGGATCGAAATTTGGCAGGCAGGTACAACCCTAACTGTTTACCAATGCTAACATTTGATTACCGGTAGGCCTAAGGTTACGATAGCTTTAATGAATGTTAAAGATCTTTCTGTATTTCAGTTCGTTTCACTTTGCAAATTAGTGGGAGGCACGGTGGCCTCATGGTTAGTGTGCTCAACTCCAGATCAAGTGGTCCAGGTTCAGTTCCTGGCCGGGGACATTGTGTTGTGTTCTTGGGCAAGACACTTAACTCTCAGGGTGCCTCTCTCCACCTGGGTGTATAAATGGGTACTGGTGAATTTAATGCTGGGGGTAACCCTGCAATGGACTGGCATCCCATCCAGGGGGGAGTAGAAATACTCGTAGTCGCTTCATGCTACAGAAATGGGAGATAGGCTCTGGCGTGTTGGGCCACCGGCTCATAAGCAGACTTTACCATTTTTTTTTTTACTTAATAGCCCTTTTCACAGTTAGTTTTTCTCATTTGCATTACAATGTAATCTAGCATGTATGTGAGGCAATTTTGGGCTATTTTGTAGTTTTAACCAGAAAATGCCTCGCACCCACGTTAGATTACATTGTAATGCAAATGAGAAAAACTGACCGTGAAAAGGACTATTATGATGAAAATAAATGCTTTAAGGCATTCACTCCCAGGGGTTCCCCATTGACGAGTAAAATCATCTGGAGTTAGACAGAGTAAAATACGAAGTCTGGCTGGTTTGGGCGTCAAAGGGTTAATGGGGACATGGTTTTTCAGTGAGTGATTAATAATATTTGCAAGCTACTATGCTCTGCAAAATAATTATGCTAATACCTGTGAAATAGTTTTGTAAGTTATATAAATTAAAGAATTAAAGAATATCAATCAACATACTATACTACATTTACACATTTATTTCACAAGTCAAGAACAATACTCGTGGAAGATATCTTGCAAGGACTCATATAACACAAATCTCCCACTCATGATTCATTGCAGCTTATTCCCAGGAAGCAAGACAGAAACGAGGCACAGCTCCTCAGGACTTTCATTGCAAAAGTGAAAGTATTATATTACCATCTTTGCAAGCTAATTCTTCAACTGAACCCATCCTCAAAGTTGATGCAAAAAGTCCTACGAAGGTACAATCTGAAGGAAACGATGTTACATTCGAATGCCTTGTACACTCCTCTCTTCCTGCAAATGTGACATGGTTTTACAATGGAAAGCTACCGATGGAACAAAGTTACACCATCTTTTCTTACTTCGAATGCAAGACCATTTTGCAACTTAAAAAAGTGATACATAAAAATGAAGGGAATTACAGCTGTGTTGTAAAAACTTCACATGGCAAAGCTAGTGCTTTCTTTCATCTAACTGTTCATCGTAAGTATGACTATTGGCACTATATGGATACAATGTTGTTATTGACCTTTGTATGATAAATATGCAGTTATTAGCCATCATTGTACAGAATACCAAATGTGGAAAATTGAACAACATGAAATAAAGCTACCAGTGTGTTTCAACTTAGTAATTAACAATATAATAATGATAATAATGTTATTCCATGAGTGTGTGCGTTGGATATGAGATGGTAAAATAGCCAACGAGGCACATAGTGGTGAGTTGGCTATAACTGGTCTCATATCCAACAAGCAGGAATGGAATACTGGTAAAATTGTTTTATTATTTTAATTAAATTTTGAATGCTTGGATCTTTGGAATTAAAGCCAATCAGTTTCCAGCTTGGCAACACTTGATGCAATCATTTTCCGAGACAGAGAGGACTAATCAGAAAGCTAGAAACATGATACCTGAGGTAAAAAATTCAATAACAAATATTATCTGTAGATCTACATGCTCTAAATTGCCTGAAGCTAACTTGAACCAAAAATACATTACCAATTGAAAATGACAGTGATTAATGATAATGAACTTTATACCTGTCAAGTCTTCTAGAGCTGGAGCACTTATTACATTGTGGGACACTACACAGAAATCAAATCAATTTTAACCCTTGAATATCAAATCAAGCATAGCTCTTTGAGGAGAGGGGAATACAGGTCCAAGTAACCTGAGAAAAAAAGTCTCAGAGCAGAGTAGAGAACCAAGAAACTCGACCAAGTGAACGTATGATTATTGGATTATTAAATGTGTTTGATGATTGCTTTGGAAGCAAAGCAGAAGTGTAGCAAAAGAAACAATTTTTTATACATATGTGGTCTATCGACCACTTATTAATTTTTTTAAAAGGTTGTTGCAATTGGTTTTTGTAGTCAATCTTAGGGTTTACAAAACAGTTTATAAACAAAGTCAATCCTAATAATAATATAAGGTCATGTTTGATAAGCGTAGTTCAAAATCAGTCAAGTCCATTATCCACGGTTCCAGCACAGCGGGCTTGAATCGAGTTGAAAAACTTGCCTATTAAATGGTGTTTAAAGCAGTACTCTTGTTCTAGCCGGTCTGGTCAGGTTGCCAAAAGTTCCAAATGAGAGTTTTTCAAGAAAAGCTTGCGGGTCAAGGCAAAACGGCAGTAAAGAAAGGGGGCGATAAAATGATAGACGTTTTTACAGTCATGTGCTTAGTTACCTGGCCTTTAAATGAAAGTGAGGCTGGCGTTGACCTTGTTATGATACAGCGCTCCCAGCTTTTCTTTGTAATTATGTTAATGATGTTGTTCTCATGCTAATTAGTTGGAATTTACATGAGAAAAGCAATGAGAAAAAAAAAACAAAAAAAAAACCAAGGTAATCTCTCGCCTCACTTTCATTCATAGGCCAGGTAACAAAGCACATAACTGTAAAATGGACTTTTGTCTATTGTTCGATGCTTGTGCAAACAAAAGGTTTCGTGGTGGGTTGAAGGCAAAAACTCGCCGATTAGATGATGTTGTTCATTTTTTGATGAAGACAATATTACATGTTTTGGATGAGACATCATCCATTGTTATCGGTAGTTGCATGACTTTTGTACAGTGAGAAATAAAAAGAAAATAGTTATGCAATAAATAGTATAAATAAGTGAGATATTAACGAGACTAATTAAGGATGAAGGCACAAACCAAAAAAAAGAGTAAAACTATTTAAACTAAGAAAGGAGACTAATTAGTATGAAAGGGATAAATTAAGATGTTTGACTTGGGAATTTAAAGATGGCTGCTCCCAAAGGATGTGCATGGCTGCCTTTTCAATTGGAAGCTTGTGGAAGAAGAGTCAAGACTTTTGAAACAATCTTCTGAACAAAGGGAGCGACAATTTTCAGAACTTCTCAGGTGTTTAAAGATGTAGGATTGTTTGTCAGAGGAGAGATGTTCGTGGATGCGAGTGGCAAAGTGTCTGTTGGTTTAACCAACATAACAGGCACTATACTTCAAAACCTATAAATAACTCACAATTGTTAATCTGTAGGGATAGCACCCTTGACCCCAAACCAACTCCTGATTTTACAAGGGGTGACCACAAACTTAACATCTAGGTTATTTGCAAAAAGTGCTGACTAATTTCTTAATTCTGTGTTGCGTTGTGATAGAAAAAGGACCAATGTACAGCCTGTAGTGCTTGTTATGTTGGTGAAACCAACAGACACTTCGCCACTCCCATCCGCAAACATCTCTTCTCTGACAAACATTCCCACACTGACATTACCACCTGAGAAGCTCTGAAATTTTCCCCTCCCTTTTTTCAGAAAATTGTTTGAAAGTTCTTGACTCTGCTTCCACAAACTTCCAATGGAAAATTAAGTTTAAGCCATGCACATCCTTTGGGAGCAGCCATTCAAAACATGGCTGTATTGTCTTCATTAAAAAATGAACTTCAAAAACGTTGTGTGGTTTATCAAAGCAATATCCTACTTTGTGCTGCTACGAAGCCTTGGTATTATTAAATATAATCATGTAACAATGATATTAAAAAATTGTTACCTTTTTTCCCTTCTTGGTTTAAGCGCACACCACTATGCAATCCTCTACAACAACAGGCCAGAGCTAACTAGCAATGGGTTTTATTATCCCTTACAGGGACGAAAGTGCCTCCTTACATACATTCACTGGAGATGGAGGGTGGCATAGGACATAATACTGCAGTAATTGGCAGCAACGTTAATCTGACATGCAAAAGCCAGAATTCCAAGGTGGAGAATTTCTTTCAAAAAAATGGAAGCGTCATAGATGAAAACAAACACTACATTTACTATCATTCTGCCGATGATGAACGCAACATTAGAGTTTCTGTTCTTGAGATAAGAAACGTTAGTTTGGAAGATGCTGGAAACTACACATGCATTGCAATTCTGGCAGACAATTATAAAGGCCTTAGCCTTCACCTTAATGTTGGTATGTATCCAATTATTGAATATGGAGTGTGGACAATATGCTAACCACTGAGTCACAATAAATAGCTACATACATTGTACATTTATATGCAAAACACCAAAACCTAAGCCAAATCTTACTTCTTTCAATGTGTAAAGCATACTTATTAAAAAATAAGATTAATGAAAGAGAACGTAAATGGAGAAGTCATCCTCGCACTTATGTACGCAATTTAAGCAATAATTTATTTTTTCTTATCTCTTATCAATGATAACTCATGTGTTCCTGTGAAGGACTCGATGAATCAAATAAAATTAAATAAGAAGTGAATTATATTAATGTATTATATTGTGTTTACATGGCTAATGACAATTTTTGTTTTCATTATTTAAGGTACCCCCCTTGAGAGTGTTTATATGGAAGAGTTATTTTTCAAACCCCCCCCCCCCCGTTCCTTTTATGTCGATTTTTTTGGAGGGCAAGCCCCAATTTCTCATCAGTTCCCCTCCCTCCCCTGCCCCCTCCCCTCCCCTCCCCCAACAAGTTTTTGTGAATGCTCCCTTAAAAAATGTTAAAACATTTAAACCTCACTTGTCTGGCACAGTATGTTCTGATATACTGTGGCTTGCAGGCTTAACTGCCCGTCTAGCTCTCACAGCCTGAGACAACATTAGATTATGCATTGATTCATAATTCTTGATTTGTCATGATTTATGGAAATCTGAGACGTCCTGCTTATGAAAATCATAGCAGGGCTCCTTTTAAGTGAAACAATGCTCCCTAATCCCCTACAATGGAGTATCTGGAGTCCCAATAATCTTTTTTTTTTTCTTAAGGGTCATCCTATTCCTGGAGTACCCCATTCTAAGCATTCTTCCATTTCATCACAACCTTTTCTTCAGTATCTTTTCTTTCTCTTTTCAGTCCCACTGAACACTGTGCAGGGAGGAGGAGGTATTTTTTAAACAGTAATATTAGTGGCACACAGTTTTGTTAAGTGAGTGATTAACCCATTGACTCCTGGGCGTTCCCCATTGACGAGTGAAATCTTCTGGCGTTAGACAGAGTAAAATACTAAGTATGGCCGGTTTAGGCCGGTTTAGAGGTGAATGGGTTAAAATATTATTTAATTATTTAAGGCAGCCAGTAAATCATTAGGGCGGTTTATACAAGAGAAAATAAGCCACAGCTTAGACCGGCCACGGTTTACATAAGAAGCGAACTGGGCCATTTATACGAGTGCGGCTTACAAAAGATGTGAAATGCTCGTATAAATGGTTTGCGGCCAAGTTTGCGGCCAACTGGTCCAATTGATGACGTAATTTATTTTGATGCCTCGGTTTGGGGTAATTAAGAAATATTATTAAGTTACACGAAGTTACACTTAAAGTTTTACATGTAATCCAGTAAAGGCGTAAACAAACACTTGCAGTGTGCTGCAGAACTTAGACTAGCTGAAGTGACGCAATTATCAATTTGCTCAGCTCACTAGCTGTTTCTCTTCCGTGGCACTCCACATTCGCTTTTTCGCTGAATCTTTTTCTTTAGTCATACGTGATTCGTTGCTCGCGCTCGCCATTTTTATTACGTGAAAAGGAAGTCTGGGCTATAATGTCGGCTATAATAACAAAACAAGTGCATGCGCAGGAACTGTTGACGGCTTGAGCAAGCTGCAGACGCTTGAGTGCATTTATACAAACACTTTCATGTCTAAGGTAAGCCGTAGCCAAGATAAGCACAGCCCAAAACTCCTAGGCCAGGATAAGCCAAGGCTTAATTTAGCTAGCTGCGGATGGAGTAAGCCGTAAACTTCGATTTTGTACCATTTAAACAAGGTGTCACGTCTTATGTAAGCCGTGGCTTAGTTTCTCTTGTATAAACGGCCCCAATGTCTACTTGGGTCTTAGTGGGTTTACTACAGATGTGCATGGCAAAGCTTTATATGTTACTTTTGCTATAACTTGGAAGGTTAAGTGAGGAAATTTTTACCATGCAGTTACTACTGACATGTTCTGATTACTTTTATGCCCTCAAAGAAAAGCCCCTCAAAAACCACTTCATTTTACTTTGCAATGTCTTTGCAGTTTTTTCCCCAAGGATCATCCTACTCCTGGAATATCCCATTCTTATTCCATTTCATCCTAATCTTTTCTTCAGCATCTTTTCTTTCTTTTTGCAGTCTCCACAAACAATGTGCCGAAAAAAGGTATTTATGAAACAACATGAATAAAATTAATGTTATTTAGTTATTTAAGGCTGCCACTGAAACAATGTCTATGTGGCTCTTAGTGGGTTTACTACAGATGTGCATATGGCCAAGCATTATATTTTGCTTTTGCTAAGGTTAGGTGTGGGAGTTGTTACCATGCAGTCACTACTGACATGGTCTGATTATTTTTAAGTGTCAAGTGTTTTTAGCACTAAGGGCACTAATTGGAGAATGTAAAGAAATCATATCAATTCAAATTAACTTGTATCAAATCATAGGTTGGTTTTTTGGAAGAGGAGGAAACAGGATTACCCTGAGAAAAACCTCTTGGAGCAGAGTAGAAAGCCACCAAACTCAGTCCACATATCACATAGAGTCTGCGAATCAAACCCAGGCCAGGATGGTGGGTTGTAGTGGGGAAGGGGGGGGGGGGGATTCACCACTGTGCCATCCGTGCTTTGCTTGTGATTGGCAAAATCGAGGGGGTGGGGGGAAGAGGAATAATGGAACAATGAAAATGTTTGACCAGGAATAATGAAATAATGAACGCCTGATTATTCCTCTTCACCCCCAAGCAAAATATAACGATTTGAATAAAAAATGCCTAAAGTTAAACCACCCAATGCTTCTGATCACAATCAGTAACACTTGAATTGTGACACAAAATAGTTCATCTCTAGCTTTTCTTTTCATTAGACACGAATCGACCAAGTTTCCCTGATGACACAACTAATAACAGGTTGGCACTTGCACTGGGAGTTACATTAGGCACTGCAGCTGCAGTTTTAGCAGTGACGTGCATTATTAAGCAATGCGTATTACCCTACTTGAGAGCCAGATTCGCCAACGACAATCCGTCATCAACTAAGGGGTTATTGGACAGACATGATGAGGCGAATGGTTCATGCATGCACAGAAGAGAATGCCATAATGCAGAAATAGTGAAGAAAATAGTGAAGATACCGCCTGAAGTTCGTGAGTAGCTAATTGCCAGTAAATTTTGTGTGGTAACTGTAAAGACATGATTGTCATTTCACTTTGTTACTGTGAATAGGCCATTTCCGAGTTCATGTCTGCCTCCTCTTCCAAGCGAGTCTAAGTGCGAAGTTTTTGTGATGGTAATTAGTTCTACTTTACATATGAATGAAAACTAATTTTCATAACAAAAACTTCGCACTTAGACTCGCTTTGAAGAGGAGGCAGACATGAACTCGGAAATGGCCTATTGTATAGAACAGAAATGTGCCAACCAAGAATGCATGGTCTCCTTGTGTTAAGTAGTTAAACAAATTTTTTTCGTCGCCACTGAAATGAATTAAGCTACAACCTCGGTCATAAATAGTTGTAACACCTCTCTTGAACAGCACATAACTCGCATCCAAGCTACTAATAACGCAGCCCTCCTCCTCCCTCCCTTCAATGTTACATTTACCGGTTAGTTCTTGCACTGGAACCCATATCACATCAACATTGAAAGGGGAGGAGGGGAAACATTTTCGTCAGTGTTACAACATTTGTGACCGAGACTGTAGCCGTTCTTGGTTTGCAGGGGTGGATCTAGGGGTTGGGTGCAGGGGGTTTCGCAATTAGTAATTAGTTCTACTTTACATATGAATGAAAACTAATTTTCATAACAAAAACTTCGCACTTAGACTCGCTTTGAAGAGGAGGCAGACATGAACTCGGAAATGGCCTATTGTATAGAACAGAAATGTGCCAACCAAGAATGCATGGTCTCCTTGTGTTAAGTAGTTAAACAAATTTTTTTCGTCGCCACTGAAATGAATTAAGCTACAACCTCGGTCATAAATAGTTGTAACACCTCTCTTGAACAGCACGTAACTCGCATCCAAGCTACTAATAACGCAGCCCTCCTCCTCCCTCCCTTCAATGTTGCATTTACCGGTTAGTTCTTGCACTGGAACCCATATCACATCAACATTGAAAGGGGAGGAGGGGAAACATTTTCGTCAGTGTTACAACATTTGTGACCGAGACTGTAGCCATTCTTGGTTTGCAGGGGTGGATCTAGGGGTTGGGTGCAGGGGGTTTCGCATCACCCCCCCAGTCACCAGTCAGCTGCGACATTCCTTAGTAGTGCACCCCCTCCTAAGGAAAATCCTGGATCCCCCCCTGATTTGCGTCCACGTGATGAGTCGGCCAAGTTGCTGTACAAAACAATAGAAAATAGCACCACAAGTTTTGCAGAATGATGGGGTCAAATTCCCAAAAGACGTTTTACTGCATCGTTCTGCACACCAACATGGCAGCCGTGACGTAAGATGCAAACCATGAATTTTCGTTGACATGACTTGGCGGAAGACTGAAAAAAACGTCTTAAATTGATATAGTTTTTCAAAGAAAATTGAGGTTTTTTACAGTGCGACGCGCCTTACCGTGGCCACCTAACAAAGTTTTCTTACAAATTGTCCGCCAATCAGGATATGTGAATTTGATTGACAGTCACGCCTCCTTGCAAAGTTCGCTCAGTTGTAAGTTGAACACTGTTGCGTGGGTTGTTGACGTTTTTACACGTAATTGTCAAATGTGAAAGTTTTTTGGGTGGCCACGGTAAGGCGCTTTGCACGGTAAGAGGATGATGATGGTGATTATTATAAATTCTGTAATGTAATTTCTTAAATAATTTGCGCAATAATATATTTTTACCTCTCATGTTTTTTTTCCAGATCACGAAGCCAGATACGATGTCTTCATTTGTTACAGCAATAAAGATGCCACTTGGGTCAAAGAACTCTTAGCAGAACTAGAAAAACGACATTTTACATGTTGCATAGATTTCAGGGATTTTGTTCCAGGCGCTGCTATCGTTGACAATATTTCCCAAGCAATTTATTACAGTCGAAAAACTATCGCTATTCTTTCGCCCGATTTCGTGAATAGCAATTGGTGCAACCATGAACTTGAGCGAGCACTTACTAGAATAGACTCACATCAAGTTGTACCGATTGTGTACAGGAAGTGTGCGATACCTCTTACATTACGAGACAGGACCTACCTTGACTGGGAAAGCTGTGATGTTAAGCCGTATTTCTGGGAACACCTTGAGAGAGCCTTAAAGCATCCCAAAGACGAAGGAACGGAATTAGCCCGACCGGGTCAACTCGTTTCGGTGACGTAACCGAGACGAACGGTCGACAAACGGGGGGTCTGTGAGCCGAACTGTGCCGAAACGCTCGAGCAGCGCAGAACAAAGAGGCCCTGGGACTTTGCAAGTTTAATCTACAACCTCAAGAAAAACCAGGAAAAGCGCGCTCAAACTATCAAATGGCGTCCAAGCAAATGTCCTCTCACGCATGCGCAGACAAAATGCCTATGTGCTCAATCCGCGTTTTTTTTTCACACTCGGTCAGCATCGGCTGGCTGTCTGGTTGGTCGGAACTAAGAATGGTTTCCAGTGACGTGGTTACGGAAATATGTCCATATTTCTTCTTCAGCAGTATCGAAAGGAAGTATGGAACAAGTTTTTCACGACCAGTCCTCCCTAGGTTGCGTATTTTTTATCATTCCTGGGATGAGAAAAAACACAAGTATGCCTCCCATCTTTTTTGCCTGTGCATACCCTCGCAGGAAAAGAGCTGTTAGCTCTTTGGGTGGGAAGGCACTACAAATCTGGCAAAATGCCCATTGTAAAAGAATACACTACTTTCACGGACGTGCCTATCTAAAAGAAAACTTCTGTCATTGTCCAATAACCGGCAAGGGCATGACTCCATGGCTTTGTGGCAGCAAGCTGGAGATGGCGTTTTTATTTTGCTTGGACACGAAAAAAAAAAGGCAAAAATCGTGCTCATTCAAGGACAAGTACAAGAAATCAAGTTTATTTTTTTGTTTGCAAGCTGTTCTTTGTTTACTGCTAAAGTAGCGGTTACAACTGAGATGATCTTCATTCTCAATAAGGATTCTTTCCTCATTTCAAAAAATGTGTATTTGATCCATAATTTCTAGTTTAAATATACAGTTATGATTGGTAAAACTTTGCCGTTAACAAAGAATGTATGACTGATTGTGGGTGCATCCCAAGAACCCGTGCTCAGACTTTTGTGTTTGTTAAAACAAAAACCCTGCTTTATTGTTAAGTTTCTGAATTTAACCACAGTCGGCTTTCAGGTTAAGATTTATCGTTTCAGTATAGTGTTCATCCATAAAAAGCGAGCCCCCCTCTACTTTTTTTCGTCAAACGTGACTGGGTTTTTGCATTTTCTCGTCAAACTTTGTTTTGTAGTTTTCTTTCCAGTGCGCCTGAAAGCGGTTTTTCAGTTAAGCGCGATACGTTAATGAAGTCTATACGTGATTCGTAGACTGATCTTGTTGTGATTGAATTGATTAAAAGTTGGCGTGACAGATCTTGTGTTCTAACTTGCCTTTCCTGATGATGCTCCTCGTTGATAGGTGGGTTTCTGTTGACGTCATTGTTTATATTTTGTTTCATAAAAGCACGAATTTTGCGTACAGATTTTGTTGCGAAAACGATTTCAAAAGTTGGAAGAAGCTGTAAATCTCTGCAATTGAAAGCCTTTTGGCTTCAAAAATTCTGTGAGATATTAGCTTAAAGGGGCTAGGTCACGCTTTTTTAGGTAATTTCGTTTAATTGTGTTAATTATGAGCTCTAAACGTCGAATTTGCAGAGCAAGAGTCTTTCATTTGCAAAATCACGGCCACGTAACAATTGAGAATGAATTTCCAGCTGTTTAAATGACATTTTGATATAAACTGATATAAATTTGAAAAAAGGTGGGCCGACGTTTTTCAAATTTACCCAAATGCAATCCATATCAATTCTCCCCAGTTTTGTCCATCCTTGTCCCTCCTTAGCTTTCCTGTGTTTTGTTTGAGTTCCTCTATAGTTTTGAGCCGTTATTTTGTTATTTCAGTTAATTCAAAGACCATTTGATCAATGCTGAAATTGCCTAAAATTGCGTGACCTAGCCCCTTTAAGCCATGAAAAACTGAGATTTAGAAAAATTTCTAACCCTAACCCTAACTCAAACTCAAAACCCAAGATTTTGCATAGGCATTGTTTTAATCTTCTCTTGGGACCATTGTAAGTCCCAAGAGAAACTGGAAACAATGCTTATCCAAAAACAAAGAGTCTTATGGTATTTTTGTCAGTGGCCAATTAGACCGCAAAGGCTCTATAACGTAAATCCTCAAGACACACAAAACAGATATATTGAATATTATTCCATATATATATTTTTTGTGAAGCTTGGTGAAGTTCATACCGACAAAGCTCGCCATAAGCGGTCTTTAACGAGAGAGCACAAAATAGCCGCCAGCTTTCGGTTTTCCACGAATTGTTTATATTTCCCAAGGAACATTTCGGTCTACGGTAGATACAAAAACTATCACACAACACCCGGAAGTTAGGAATTTTTCCCCTTACCTTTGAGAACGCTTCTGACAATGTCTCTCTCTCACCTAATAAGAAATCAAGGAAACGAGTTTTTTCGCCGAGCAAGTCTTCTTGATGTAAGATCTTCCCCACAAGAAGCCAAAGATCTGTTTGAACAGGCGCTTTCTCGTTATTACCGAGCCAAGGACGAAGCCAAAGACCGGGACGAGGAGTGCTCAGCGGCGAAAAATATCGGCAAAGCGGCATGGAAAATCGCTGGTATTCTAAGAACCAAACAAGAAAGCCCTAAGGTTATCATCTTCTATCTTCACGAAGCGATCAAAGGATTGTGCACAGCTTACAATCACAGTGAGAATTGTAAAGATGTCGAATGGCGAGAAGAAGTTTACGAAGTCCTCAATGTTTGTTTACAAGAGGTCATAGAAGCGGCCGACGCACTTGGAAACACCGATCAAAGGATTGCTCAGCTGGAAAAACTTTGTTCTCTAAATACTGTTGTGGAAGCAGCCCCCGACATGCAGATAGCCTTGGCCTCGCTGTACTTTCACGATGGCACAACCAGCCTGCAGAACGGCGACTACAAAAAATGTTTGACTCGGATGGCTGATTGTTATCGACCAATCGAAGAAGTGAAGAGGTTGAGTTTCTACGCGGGGGTGACGCGCGCGCCACCAGAGTCGCTCGCGCAAGCGCGTGTGCTTGAGCAAGACGTGT
>NC_090871.1:10348977-10378977 GCF_036669935.1 Montipora foliosa
CGGGATAAAGTCATTCAGGCCTAGAACGACAGGTTTGTTTTGACATTTCGACGTGGCTTAATGCCACGAGAGCTGAGAGAGCGTTTCCAGGGAGGGGAGGGGAAAGGGGAGGGGAAAGGCGGGCGCTTGCCAGAGGATGGCTTGGAGGAGGGACAGGACTGGAACCAAGAAAAAGAATAGGCCATTTCCGAGTTCATGTCTGCCTCCTCTTCAAAGCGAGTCTAAGTGCGAAGTATTTCTTAAGTAAATTAGTTTTCATTCATATGTAAAGTAGAACTAATTACCATTATAAAAACTTCGCACTTAGACTCGCTTTGAAGAGGAGGCAGACAAGAACTCGGAAATGGCCTATTGAGCGAAAGAAATGTATATTTGGAAGTGCGGGTTATAGAGGAAATGGAGAAGCGATCCTCGCACTAATCTGGACAATTTATGGATTATGGACGGTGCCTACTAACTAACAATATTTTTGCCCCGGTGTGTGATTATGCAGAAAATGTAGATCTTAACAAGTGTTATTAAAATCCAAAAAGAAAATTGGGGGTAACCACGCATTTTTCAAAGATAATTCATGAATAATATTTGTAAAAAGCTTTAAAATACAAAGCAATGTATGGCGTTCTTTCTCAAATTGAAGATTAATTATCTCTCAAAAATGCATGACCACCCCAATTTTCTTTTTGGATATCAAGAGTACTTACTAAGATCTACTTTCTCCGGGTAGTTCTAAACCGCGCAAAAATATCCCTGTATTAGTAAGAATCACCGATAGGAAATCCGAGTTTCTCAAGATGCACAGAACGTATGCGAAATAACAATAGTAGGCACCGTCCTTAAGCAATTGTCACTTTATAGACGCCCGAAAAATTCAGGCCGCTTCAAGGGGAATCGAAATCATCACCTCTGCGATGCCGTTGCAATGCTCCACCACTTGAAACATACTTTTGACAATAGAGGTTTTGCACGGCAGCCATGTGCAGGAACAATGAAAATGTTTTGCATTAGAAAAAAAAGTTGTTCCCATAGAGCGGCTTTCAATTGAGTGTCGAAAGTAATTAGTGAATTACTTTGGTTTATGATTACTTCACTCAGCGATTGGTTCAAAGTTCTCGCGCCATTTTTTCAACCAATCAGAAATGAAACCAAAACCAATCGTGGCTCGCGCGTGCACATTTTCCCGCGCTTTGTGTCGGCTACGTGTAATTACTTCGAGTTTTGATTGGTTTACTGGATTGTCTCCGACCTTTTTGATTGGCCAAAGTAATTACTTTGGTTTTGGTTTTACGGCACTCGATTGAAACTCGCTCCAGGAAAAAGAATCTATTGTTCCTGCCATGCAACATGGCTGCCGTGCAAAACCTCTAGTGCTTAAATTGTCCAGTTAAGCGCGAGGATCAATTCTATACTTCGTTTATAAAAACAATTGAGGGTAGGAGGGGTAGAGTACAAAACAAAGGGCGGGAGGTTTTAAACCATGTTCACCATACCCTGACCCACCCGGGGGGAATCCATGGTTAGTGGACTTTTCACCGATACGAGAGTCACCTTGGCTTTTATTGACTTAAGGAGGCTCGAAGGAGTTTCATCAGTTTCAACTAACTGTACCATTTGGAAGGATTGAATCTACACAACTGTATCATGTAACGGCAAAGTTGTGGCCCCATACAAAACACCAATAATTGCTTTAAGGGATCCTCCACTAAAACAAGAATATATCGTTAAAATAGTTAACATAATGCTCACAATCAAAATTGTTCGAACGTTTTCCAATGGGAGCGTTTGTATCCGAAATAAATAAAATCTAAAAACGGTTGATTTGGTTTTCAAATTTCCCGGGCGCCGCCATCTTAAATAATTGTGACGTGTCATGGTTGCCCTATTGTTTTAAAACAAAAGCCCTTTGTGCAAATACAAAAGAGCAACCATAACACGTCACAATTATTCAAGATGGCGGCGCCCATGGAATTTGAAAACCAAAACAAGCGTTTTTGAAATTCATTTATTTCGAATACAAAACATTATGATAAATATTTTGAAGTTGTATTCTTGTTTTAGTGGAGGTTTCCTTTAACAAGACGCACTCATTAATGTGACGTAATAGGTCACCATGGCAACAAAGGAGCCATCAAAGAATGCACTATTATTTGTCTTTAAACGCTTATATCTCAAAAACGAACCCGGTCACCCCCAATTTTATCTCTGGAAAGTGATTAACAGGTACAGATCAAATTCTCTGCAAAGTTTAAAGAAATTCTCTGGAGCAGATTCATAGCCACCTTAACAATTGGAAACTTTTAAGGTTATCTGTGAATCTGCTCGAGAGAATAGGCCATTTCCGAGTTGCTGTTTGCCTCAGGTTCAAAACGAGTCTTGGTGCTAAACCATTCAAATGATAATGAGTTTGATTTGCATGAAAATACATCTCTCATTTCCATTTGAATGGTTGTGCACCAGGACTCGCTTTGAAACCGAGGCAACAGCAGCTCGGAAATGGACTTTCACCCATCATCACACCAAAAGTGAATAAATAGAAATGCCCTCGATCAACTTACGGTGCCAACGAGTGGATAAAGAAATCCAGCTCCAACACTTGCTCTCACATCACGGATTGGAAGAGTAAAACCTGAAAAAATGGAGGACAAGTTTTATAGGTCTGCCTGCGCTCATTATAAATTGACGCAAGGCTGGCTTCAACATTGTCTTACTACGGAAACTCGTTTCGTTTCTTCCGTCAATATAACTAATTCGCGTAGAGACAACGTGACTGACACAAAAGCCTCTCTTGTTTTTGTGTCAGTCTACATCATTGTTGATAAAGTGTCCCGCCAAAGCATCAACAACGTATTCACAACAACAGAGTTAAAGAGGGTGTGTGACAGCAGTGCAGTTGATTTCGAGTAGTTCGCTATGCAACTTCACGTTTTTCCCGCCAAAATGACACTGGTTCGCACGCTCTCACTGTTGTTCTATGAGAACATCTTGTTCTCGTAGTCGTTCTCGTCCTAGAATCTTAAGTTCTCTAATGGGAGGTGAAAAGACAGGAGTGGTGAGAGGACTCGCCTCCCACCAGCGTCGCCTGGGCTCGATTCCCATACTCGGCGACATATGTGGGTTGAGTTTGTTGGTTCTCTACTCTGCACCGAGAGGTTTTTCTCCGGGTACTCCGGTTTCCCCTCTCCTCAAAAACCAACATTTGATTTGATTTGCCTTAATCGTTGATTTCAGTTTACAGTGTCTGCAATTAGTGCTCCAGCGCTAGTACGATTTGACACTCAAATAAAGTTTCCTTCCTTTCCTTTACTATTCTAGTTTGAACAGTGACAAATGTAACTTGCAAGGACTTGTGTTTTAGCCTTTGATCGCCGCTAATGGAGACACTAGTATCTTGGGTCTTCAATCGCAACTTTATCAGTTGCATTCATTATTTTTCAAACCACATCTGATTGTCAACCTAAATCTACCCCAGCTGGCAGGAGATTTACCGCAAGCACCGTCGTCGCGTCTTGTCGAGTGAACTCAGTTGCTTTCATAATGTCGACCGCGTTGCTGAAGCAGTTAAAGACGTCTTCGTGAAATGCGTCGTTGATTCATTAGCTCAATATCGTAAGATTAACGTTCCTCAGTTGGTTGAGAAGTTGTCGTTATATCGATGATGAAAAGCGAAATGGCACGCACAAATTTTAAAGCCTACCTTTGGGGCACCCTTTCAAATCCGGAATGTGTGAAAGAGACAAATGAGTCTTAGCCATGCAAATCGGCAGATCATTAAATCCCTGGGAGGAAAAGTAAATAAACATAGGTCAACAAAAATATGAGCAACAATATTCGTATCACGTGTATTTGTTTTACTCCCAAACGAGCCGGTTATTTTATCCCACATAGTCGTGAAATTCATTTGAATGTGTTAATTTATTTTAACCTCTCGGAGAAAAGCCCTTCATTCAATATGGGCATCCATTGACAAATGTTTGAGGAAAAAGTTCTAGAAGTATGACCAGTTTCTTTCATATAGTGATGTTCAAGAAAGGCTAAATGAGTCAAACCTGAAAGCGTAACCAGACAGTAACCATTCCTTTGAAAGCGATAATGAGCGGTTCTTTTCTCTGGTGCTGTGGTTCTCTGGTGCGTATTCTAACGGTTGGACTGGATCTAGCATGAAATGGAGGCTAGTGCGGGCAAATTAATTTGCATTTGAAAAGATTTGCCCGCATTAGCCTCCATTTCATGCTAGATCCAGTCCAGCCGTGGGAATTCAAAAATGGCCTATTATGTAGTCTCCTTCGCAGCCGTCTTTCGCGATGTCACGCATCGCTCCCCCGAAGCGTTGAGTGACATCTCGAAAGACGGCTGCGAAGGAGACTATTAATCATGCTGTATGAAGGGGGGTTAAAGACGTGGCACGAATTGGGACAGCAACATCATGGCTTGTCAACGAACTCACTTGCTTCTTGTACAATGCAACCTTTTTCTGAGCCTCAGGTTCTAGCTCAATATCATCAGCTCCATAGATTTTCTGTGCAATAATTCGCATCTTATCTTCAATCGGCAACTGCAAATGACAAATGAATTAGCAAATCACGTGCATTTTCGAGTACAACATAACTTACGAAAAATATGTATATACGCATATTATTGTAATTTCTATTGCAGCTGTTATTATTTCTGCTCTAATAATATAAATGAAAAAAATACTCGATTCTGATTGGCAGAGAGCAGGCAAGTTCAAGTTTAACACAGTGCAAAAAGTGTAATACCAGTGCAAATTACACATCGAAATTCTAGATTATGATTGGCTAATAAAAAATAGGGTTTGGTCAGAACCAATCAAATCTTTTGTTTTCAAATCAAGCGCCCTGGATCTCACAATTTATGGCGCAATTTTTTCCAGATTGCGTGATACGCGTCTCACACATCATTATCCAGAATAGGGCCGTTTATACGAGAGAAAATAAGCCGCGGCTTACTCTGGCCGCGGCGTACATAATACGCGAAAGGAACTATTTACACGAGTATAAACTCCAAGGCCAGGATAAGCCGCGGCTTGAGCAAGCCGTGAACGTAGATTTTGTGCCATTTATACGGGGTGTTCGCGTCTTATGTAAGCCGCGGCTTATTTTCTCTCGTATAAACGGCCCTATTGAGAAACTACACCAAGCCGGCCACTCTATACCTCACTTTTCGAATATTGTCCGCCTGATTTTTTGAACAATGCCTGTAATACAGTCATTTTGCGGAAAGTCTCAAAAGTCTACCTACGACAGCACGCTTTCGTGAATGTTCTAAGACCCTGTGTGTTATTCCGGGGGTCGAACCTGAGACCTTTCCCCACCCCGCCCCGCAAAAAATGTCCAGTACATACGAGTAGGAGAGAACCCTGGGAACGACGTTGGCTTGAGCGAACTGTTCTCAGCAAGACTTTCGTCACATTTGACCCGAGATTAGCGGAAATAACTTCGTTAAACAATTCAGAGCCTTCACATTATAAATAGTGGTGTGCCCTTTTGAAGAAGGACTTACAGTCCAGACGAACCTTAACATCATAAAGGAACTTAAATTCCACAGGTTTCTCCACAGCTCTCAGCACCGCATCAGCAAGACGAACTGCTCCTTTGCCTGTAAGAAACGTTTACGCCAAGTCAACAATTAATTTCAAGATTTCTCAAGACAGAGATGTTAAATTTCAACCAGTAACGCTGGTCGTCATCAAAAGCTGATGTTGTCACGTCGCCGCTTCCAATGGCATGCTAATGGTAGTCTAGCCCAGTCAGAAGAAGATCCTGGAGGTTAAAGGTGTGGTGTCACCTCAATGCAATTTATTTTGTGCAGTTTTGCCAATTACTCGCCTCTACGTTAACCAAGAAATTACCTTTAAACAACACATATTGAAGTCTTTTGAAAAAAAAAAATGTATTTCGAGAAAACTTAATTTAAGTTCCAGAGGTAAACTTTGAGAATCTGTTTGGCTGAACAGTTTATAAAAACCCCAATAGCAATCCATTTTGATTTTCTTCAATTTTGTCCATTCTTGCTTCCTTTTGCATTCGCTGCTTTATTCAAACCTTTGTTCAGTGTTTTAAATAGCTATTTTTACGTAGGGGTGCAGGGGTGTCGCAGTGGCGAGAGCACTTGGTTCCCATCAATGTGACCCGGGTTCAATTCCCAGACTCAGTATTATATGGGTTGAGTTTGTTGATTCTGTACTCTGCTCTGAGAGGTTTTTCTCTAGGTACTCTGGTTTTCCCCTCTCCTCAAAAACCAACATTTGACTTGATTGCGTTAATTGTTAATGTCAGTTTACAGTGTCCTCAGTTAGCGCTCCAGCGCTAGAACGAGTTGACACTGAAATAAAGTTCCTTTCCTTTTCCTTTCCTTTGCTTTCGTTTGACTTGGTTGCAATAATTCACCCCCGTATCGCTGAGATCGATATTAGCATGCCATTGGAAGCCGCGCTGCAACAACCACGTGGTTACCTCCGTCAGCCCAGTGAGTGCATTCCACAGCATCATAAGCCCCAGCCTCCTTTGCAAGCTCGATCACAAGGGCAATTTCTGCATCTGTATCGGAGCTAACAAAACGATCGAACAAGTATCAGCGAAAAGAGAGCCACTTGGAATTGCTAAGCCCGTAATGGTAAAGATGGAAGATACCTTTCATCTACCAGGACATTCTGTCACGTGAATATTGCCATCGCCACCACGTGGCAATAGTTAAAAACCAGTTCATAGTTCATAAGCTTCTGCCTCTTCTCCTACATACATTCTCGCCACCAGAGCCTCGGATCGACTCACGGCTCTGGGAAACTATGTAGGAGAATGTGCACCGGAGGGTTCTTATGGCCGAAAATATTTGAACCCTACGGCGCTTGCTTACTCCTCGTGCTAAACATGAATGCACCAATCAGAGACGATTTTCGTTGTTCTTCACGAAAACCAACGAGAAGACACTTTGTTTCAGGGTTACCCAGTGCTCTTCTCTCCCTCAGTCAAGACAAGAGCTCTGGATCGAGATTGCTACAAAGAGTTTCCCAGAGACTCGGGTCATGCGCAGACATAAGATCCGAGGCTCTGGAGACGAGAATTGCTCAAGTTGCTTCATAACTACGATGGTCACTTCCATTTTGAGTTTTCCATTCAGTTGCCAAAACAACGGAAGGCCTAGGAAAAACTAATGAAAATATCAAAACGACAGGAAAGATTAGCTGTTTTTATACTAGAGACGCATAATCCATCCAGACGAATTGTGCGTCTTTCATGTTATCCATCTAGTGTAAAGAACCATCCATTTTAGTGTGTCTTTGAAGATGCACTAAAATGGATTGTTCGTTGAGACATATTATTCGTCTTGTTCCCGTCTGTATGTTAGACGAATTTAACAGACAGAGAAAAAACAGTTTGCCCAAGTTCGCCTAGACGGATTTTGCGTCTCCAGAATAAAAACGGCCAATATCACGCTTGTTGAATTTGTGCGCTATATATGTCTAGTTCGTGGTATTCACGCTTGTTTCTCTCCAACCTCCTCTCATTAATTTTAGGCCCTCCAGCCACACTGTTCGCCGAAACAGGCAAAGCAGTTCAGCAGTTTTCAACAAATGTACCCTTTATTTGCTTAGTTACTGTAGTTGTTGCGGGTTTCTCATCTGAAGTTTCGTGATGTTTCAATTTGCTCTTCTGAAGTTGGCCAAGCAAAGGTTTCGCAATCTCTGTTTGAGTGGACGAACATCAAGTTTGGCCTGTCACACAATTACCTCAAAAGACAGCGTCAAATTACTTACTGAAATCTGTTGACAGCAACAATAGCATGGACTCCAAAGAATCGAGCATTTTCTATCTGTTTGGCCAGGTTCACCATACCAGTTCTGATGAGATCAAGGTTCTAGACAATGAAAAAAAAAAAAACAAGAGAATCGATAACAAATAACGCACAATTCTATTTAAGTTATTTACGCTATTTAAGCACAGTTCTATTTAGTAATAAATGACTAAAGTGTTTAAAGCTGAGCCCTACACTACCAAGTCAGCCCGCCAGCCTGCTAGTAGGTCGGGGTCAACCAGTCATTAGCGACCTTCAGATTGAGGTACGAGAACGAGTACCAGTTTTCTGTACTGGGCACGCGCATTGCGTTTACAGAACAAAATCTTCGAAATGCGTGCTAATTTATTTCAAATTGCACTCAAAATCATGTGATAACCTATATTATTATACATTGGTGTCACCAGCTCGATTTTGATTGGCTAAAAGCACGCAGCTAATTCTTGCTTGCTCTGTTTCTCCTACGTCATACCTACAAACAATAGATTTTATATATGTAGAATTGACGTCATACCTACAGACAACAGTTTTATGCATGCAGAAGTGACGCCACCTGACACACTAACCAGCAGTTTGATCAGTTTTGTCATGGCGGAGCTCAGCTCAGGAATATGCATAATAAAACAATTATTGAATTCGGTTTTCGCATGTTAGCGATAATTATCAAGGTCTCAGTTTGTGTTATCCGCCTCAGCCTTCGGCTTCAGCAGATAACACAAACTTTGGCCTTGATAATTATCGCTAACATGCTCAACCTCATCCAATAATTGTTAATTAAACGCCAGGCCTGGCCTACAAACACACTCAAAACAAACAAACCTCGGTGGTATATTCAGACGCAAGAGGTTTCCCAGCAACAACCTTTAAAGACAAGAAATCGAGATGTCACTTTACCAAACTGAACTCCACGTGTGGAGCTTCTTCGAGCTCTGGCGAAGCTACAGGCTGAGCAAGATAACAGACCATTATTTAATTATTTTGAGAGAAATAAACAACTTGACAAAGTTGGCTGCTTCGAGTAACGGGTGGGAAAATGAAGGGATAGAAAATAAACCAACAAACAAGATTTATGCTAAGTATAATGCCTTTATTGTATCAATTTAAGAAGGCACCGACTTGAAATCATGTTCTCTGTTTTTCTTCGGATTTTGACACTGTTTACCAAACATTTGATAATCGTCATCATCAAAATTGTTATTGCCGTTGCAGTAGTTATTGTTCTTTCACCAGTCGGGCATTTTCTACCAGCACACCTTAAAAAAGTAACCAAAGAAAAATCGAGTGCTTCATCGCTGTAGCTCGTGGAAATAATAAGACAAGGGTAAATAAAAAAAAAAGATTACTTTTTTGCTTCTATTATACATTTACTCTTTTACCTTTGGTCCACCACCATGCATCTTTAACGCCCTCACAGTCCCAACGATGATAGCACACTGGGGTGTTAAACCTGTATTTAATCACAACAAATGATATTTACCAACAATGAGTACACCCTAACTTGCAGTGATGGACTAAGGTCGGAAACAATCCTTGTCCATTACTGCACTAATACTGGGAAACTACCTTCTTCCACATTTCGTTCTACTTCACGCCAGTAATTCTTGTTAACTCACCACTATATCGGCATTTGATATTAAAGAACTTCTCCATTCCTATGTCAGCTCCAAAGCCGGATTCAGTGACTGAAAAAAAAAACAACAACAACAACAATAGCAAGAATTATGAACGACAATATAAATTGGTTGCGCTGGGATCTCGAGGGTCGGGACTAACATCTTTTGGGAATGTCTTGTACCCCTCTAAAAGCCTCTCCCAAAAATAAAATGGTACACAACAGTCACAATATGCCTTGTCTTCAATTGCTCTGAAAATCGCCACACTTCTTTTGTAAATGGTAGAAGGCGAAGCCCGTACATCAGCACTGTCATCTCGATGTGCAGGCGGCTGTGGTACAAACATGAACATGAACAAACACATGTACAAAGCTACAATGTCACACTCGCACCAGTCGACCCAAAGTATTGGAAGTGCTCAATCGCATCAAAACTCAAGAGCCATTTTACAGTTGTTCATTCAGTGATCTGGCCCATGAAGAAACTGCAAGGCTGGCGCTACTTGCGCTGATAAATAATTTATCTCAATGCCTTTTTGAGACAAACCTCGCGTTGTACTCATTTCTTTAAATTTGTCCACGAAAAGCAAAGAATTGTATATACCGAGTAACCAGCAACCTGCCGTCGGACTTAGCCAGGTAACTCGGCACCGATAATAAATTGTTCTACTGCTGAAAGCCAACACAGAGGTGCAAAGAAGAAAAACAACCTCGAACTCAAGTGTAACGTTTACTGTAACGTCTACCGTAATATTACAAAAATAAACTCCTCGTCCGTTACCCAGCATGCAAATGTAAACTTACAAACAAAACCGTTGGGTCCAACGAGCTTCAAGGCGATCTTATCGGCCAGAATGGAAGAATTGCCGTGCGCAATATTGGCAAAAGGTCCAGCGTGAACAAACACAGGGTTGCCCTAGAAAGACAAAAAACACCCCAGTTTTTTAAAGAGGTAATAATATGCCATTTATGGGTTTCCTTTCATTGTTCAAACATGCCTTTGTAATCGTGTGTTTCGATTATCACAGGGTGATAACACTTCCTTGCTAGCAGGTCTCTTCGTTGCGTTCGCTTGGCTGACGAGTACGGGAGAAGAGACCTCTGCCATTGGTCGAAATTCACTGTGTTGAGCACGCACGGCGGTTACTTAGCGACCGAATCCTTACGTCATACTTCATGCTGTGAGGGCTCACTTCACAACAGCGGAATTACTGTGAAAGCATGCGTGGGACACAGTGGGCTCAAGTCAAAGTCAGCAAACATATCATGGGGCACGCGGTTTGAAGAGTGCCGTCCAAGATGGTGGACGGCGGTTGGATCAAAGTGAGTTTCGACCAATGGCAGAGTTCTCTTTCCCGTATTTGTCAACCCAGCGAACGCAAAAGAAAAGAGACCTCTGCTAGCAGGGAATGATAACACAAGATCGCAGAGCCCCATTTAAAGCTCTTAGGAGGCAGTGTGGCCCAGTTGTTAGATCGCTTGCCTTGAGATCCGGGGATCCCGGGTTCAAGAAACGTTCTGACCACTGGTTGAATTTCTCCCTTGTAGTCACTGGTTCAACTTCTCAGCGGCACTTGAAAATAGCCAACTAGTCTACCTACGGCAAGTTGGGATTCTTGACAGATGTTGTTGAAGTGTTCTGTTCTGTTGTGATTGTGTTTCGTTGACCCTGAAAAGCCCCTATAGGGAGTGGTCAATTAAGAATGTATTGTATTCGAAAGCTTTGCTCCGAAAAGAGAGTGTAATTTTTTTTATCAAATCATCTGGTGCTCCAATCTGAGATTTTCAAAATTGTTTTATTTTACTCTCGTCCGACTTGTAGAGCGAGTAAAACAGACTGTTATCTTTGTGACAACGCAGATTAAAGTAAAATAAAAAACGAAATTAATTATAATCATCGTCACAATAATAATTTGCTTCCACAACACTCTCCACTTCATAAGTGTTGTTCTGCTTACACTGTTTTCGTCATAAGGCCATTTTACAGTTGTTTGCGCAGTGACCTAGCCTATGAATGGGTGCGAGGCTGCTGGTGACCTTGTGTTGATAGAGACCTCAATGGCTTTACAATGTAAAATGTTTTGCTGTAATAGCCCTTACGCCCTTACATTAGCATTAGAAAAGCACAAAGGTTTGTATCAAAACAGGATCACGGAAGCCTTAGATACAACTGTAAAACGGTCTATTCTCTCAATCTACCATTTCACTATTAGAATTTCATTCTTTAAACGCAGGAAAAGTACATAAAACTGGCAGACATTTGACAGAAGACCGAGAAAGAAGGCAGAGTAGTTAAGGTTGTTCGCGATAAGAGCTCAAGGGAGGACAAATGTACTCTGGGTGCCGGGCAGTGGTTATTTCGAGGGTAGCACGGACGGCTTAGAACAAAGCAAAAAAGCACATTCGAAAATATCCGCTCTCCTAGGTTACCATTCATTAGATGAGTTGGAGCAGGGAGCAAACGCTCTTTGAATCGCTGATTTATGTAGAGCGGCTTATGAAAAAAAAGAAACATATTCCCAAGTTATTTGCATATTTTAAAATGATTTCAATTTTTACCTCTAGTGTTTGCATCAGGTTCGGCTTAATTGTATCCTTCATTAGAACAGTCAACGCACCAGCCACTCCCTGTGAAAACATCACCGATTACTGATCAAATCAAAAGGAATTAAACAAAAGATACAACTTCAAATTCAAGTCTTCAATCAATGTTGACACCAACTTAGACTGCGTCCACACTTAGACAAAACAAGTTTAATGTAAACACTTTTAGAAGAAACAAGTTTTCTGCAAACTTGGTGGCAACGAAGGTTTTCATAGCAGAGGTCATTACAACATTTGATCTGGCGATTCGTGTGGTCTTACATTGCATGTAACACGAGAATTTTATTCCCTAAGGCTCATTTGCAGAAATCTATACGCTTTATTTTCACATGTGAAAAAAGCCAATACAGCCGATCAGAATAGCGCACAGCTGTTTCACGTGTAGAAGTATAACCAATCAACGATAGCGTAAAGGCCATTTTGAGCCAATCAGAAGGTGCGTCGTGTAGATTTGGACTCTTTTTAGCGGGCTTGTTCGTTTTTACCTGGTTTGTTCGTGTTTTCACATAAATCGTGAATACAACCCCGTTCACCGCACTTTCTATCACGTTTATTATATTCATGACTCACCGCTTCGCAAGTGGCCACTTTCTGGAAGTGTTTTTTCTTGCGACCCATGGATGTGAGCTGACTTTGGATGTTTTCTTCTGCCCAAAGCCCGAGGAGTGTTTTGTCACAGCCACCGAAAAAACACCACTGTCCTCTATCTTGAAGTTGCTTACCGAAATCACGATCAAAACTACCTCGCGAGATGGTTTCCATGTAGATTACTGTAGAGCTGTTTCGATTCAGCTTCGCAAGCTCTTTCATCAGGTATGAACATTTTTTTTATTTCTCAAACGTGGTCCAAACATGGTCAATTCAAATGTGATTCGGCCTTGTGTGAACACGGTCTAATGAACTTTTGGACATTCAACATTGAGGGGGGGGGGGGGGGGAGGGTGAGGAAAAAGAAAGATTAGGCCATTTTCACATGCAACATTGTCTTAGATAACTGCACGAAATTTGCGTGCGTGTTTTAATTACTTTGTCGAGGTCTGTAGCTTAAGTGTGAAACCTTATGGTTTTCAACAAAAGTCACAAGTAATTTACAAACAAACCAAATCATCCGCTGTTATGGGATCTCCTTGCTTATCACTAGCTACAACAATGTTGCCAAGTCTATAAAACAAAAACAACAACAACATCTAAGAGGTAGAAGAGATTACTTCTTTCGATGTTGACTCGGGGAAACTCGGAAAAAACCCGAGTGCTCGCCGAAGGCGAACCCGCGACGTTCCGATTATTGGTTCGGATATTCTACGTTGGGTTTATAGGAGACCCGGCGGAGCTTGGCCATTAAACTAGGTTCAGGTGACAATTAACCCGCTCTATTATAAGCCTTGCTCCGTGAGCGGGCAAGATGAACCAAATCCCGCGCTGTGATTGGCTACCCGAGCGGGCAAGATGGAGCAATACTGCCTCTCGCGATTTCTTGCTTGGTTCCGCAAGATCAAAGATCTTGATTTTTTGGCGCTTCATCCCATATAATAAATCCTTTATTTACCAAGCTTGTTCGGTCAAGATGCTGGATATTGGCCTCGTTCTTCTTTTGCGTGTTTATGGACCCAACACGCGAAAAAAAAAGAACTTGGAAACATCATTTCAGAGGAGAAAGCATGGTGCAGCAATGGACCTCTTTAGCTTGTACGTTTTGTTTTCCCGTTTCGGACCACGTGATGTTCCCAGGGGAATTTTCTTTTTGTTCTTACATAAGTTATGCATACATATGCACGTGCAGAAGACGGCATTTGATAGAAAGTGTTCCCTGGAGTAACATCACGTGGTCTGAAATGGGAAAACAAAACGTACAAGCTAAAGAGGCCCATTGCTGCACCATGCTCCCTGTCCGAATCGAAAATAAAAAAAACAAGTTCAAAAGAAAAAAACATGTGGGGATTAAAATTCTCTCTGTTAGTTTTGAGAACTAAGTCAGTGGTTTCAAAGTACTTTTAATGAAGAAAACAATCGATTTATGTTCATACAAACCTCTTTCGCATGTCTTGCAGGTCAGTGGTCAGAGCCAGTATGGCCATAATCTCACTTGCCACAGTGATGTCGAACTGAGTCTAAAGGAGACAAAGGGTGACGCAAAATCATGGCTGACACATCACCATGTTTGTACTTTCCACAGCGTTTTCTTTGCAGTGTTTCTAATTTATACTTGAAAGCTTCGCAAAAAGCCGCTCTTATTTTAGCGCTCATGAAGGATCTTCAAAAATCGCGCATGAATCGAAGATGGATGACGAAAAAGCAAAGTAAATTCCAAGAATAGAGAACTGCACCAATGATCACAATCGTGCACAATTTATTGCGTTCGACGTTAGGAGAACGCATACTATTGGCGTCGCTTCTTCGTGGATGCTGTGCGACTTCCAAAGTTTGAACGCCATCTTGGACTTGCTCACCACTCGCCTCGATTTCATGGGGAACTCTATGTAGGGGAACATGCGCCGTAGGGTTCTTATAGCCAAAAATTGGCTATTTGCACCTTACGACTCCTGCTCACTCCTCGTGCTAACAAGAATACGACAATTAGAAACGCTTTTCATTGTTCTTCACAAAAACCAATGAGGAGACACTGTTTTACGGTTCCCCAGAGCTCTTATATCCCTCAACCAAGAGAAGAGCTCTGGGGTCGAGATTGATCCACTTTACTAATCCGTGATTAACACCGCCTGCGTATAAGGGAATCTTTGTTGACAAGTCATTGTTTACATTTTGTTTGATTAACATACGAGTTTGCTCACAGAAGGGCTCTTGCTATTTACAAATTGCCTACAAAAGGTAAAAGAACTTGCTAAACTAAGTTAAATCTCCAATTTTAAGCCTTTTAGCTTTGATAACGAGTCAGTTATTTGCCAACAAAAAAATGATAAATTCTTGGGTGGCAAAGGCGCTGAAAGTGGAAATGGATCGGGCATACGCTACGGAAGCCTGAGAATAACATCACCCGTTCCGCCCTCGAGTGGAATCCTCAGGGGTTCAGAAGAAGAGGCCGCCCAAGCCAATCCTGGAGGCGGAGTGTACAAGATGAGCTCGCCAAGAAGAACATCACTTGGTTAGAGGCAAAGAGAACTGCCAAAAATAGAGTCAGGTGGAGGTCCATAGTTGACACCCTATGCTCCCCATTAGGAGCGAAGATAGCCTAATTCAATAATCCAAAGGCGCTGATAATCCCATACATTCCTTGTAAAAATCTCGAATTTTCAAAGCATCGTTTTGCTAAGAGATTATGTGGTATATCGCATTCAAATTTTCAGAGATAGCTCATTGTGCAATGTACTTTCAATGTCCAGTACTTAATTTCGGGTGACTGATTACAAAGCGATAACCTTGTGCTAATGAAGCAAAAAAAAAAACTGATATAAACAAAGATACCCCTATTGTCTGCCATGTTGCCTGACCAATCGAATCTCACCTGTCGGGTCATGTTCTTTTCAGTGGCTGACTGACCAATAGTGATCTTTCTTAGGAATCTGTCATTTGTGTCAATCACTGCAATAACAACAATCAGGCCATGTGACTTAGGTAAGTGGGACTGTACGCAACATATGATTAAGTACGAGTCTTTTAGAGGTGGTGACCAGCTCCCCCTCCCTCAGAGTAACACCCGCTCCTGGATAAGAACGTAAGCTATGAACGGCGCTCTCCAAAGGCAATTTTTCCCCAAAACTTCAGAGATAGTTCAAAATACATTAGAAGATCGCTTACCAAGTGTAGTAAAAGCTTCCTCAACTCCTAAATGGTAAATAACTACTTAAGTATGATTATCGCAAAAAGTGAATCACCTCGTTGGAAGGTTATTGTGTCTGGATCAATATCCAGTCTGGCAAACTTGCTGATTTCTTCAGCTGTCAATTCATTTGGGTCCGTTTTGTCAATACCAAGTTTCTGAGAATAGAAAGAAAGAAAACGGTAACTTAATGTGGCTTTAACCAAGCAGTAGTCAACTAACCGGCTCCAAGTACAGCCTGTGTTGAATAACTTTCCATGCAGAGGCTATCTTCCTTCACCGACCCGTTTGATACTGAATTTTTATTGGACAGGTTTACCAACCCCTCCCCCTTCATATTTATCATTCATGGCCCGGCAGGTAATTCCACACTACAATCCCTACCTGAGGATAACATATCCTTGGATGCAGGATTTCCAGTGACTACCATAATGTTGTAATAAGTGCAATCGGGCACGGAGACCTATTTTTTGTGTTATTCGCAAAATTCCTACCACTGTCACAATCACCTTCACAGTTGTTTATCCTGTTAAGCGGGTGAGGTTGATGCATTTTGCACCCCGTTGAGAGTTAGGAAAGATCAAAAAAGTAAAATACACAAGTACCTTCAACCTGGTAAGCATGATATTGGAAAAATCTCTTTTCCCCTTTTTCTCAGGGACAAGCCTGTTGTAAAGAGCCTAACAATGAAACAAGGTAACAGCATTTTAAGTCACAAAGGAGTATTTTGATTTGGCATTGCTATATTTGGTGATTGGCTTAAAATAGCCACGCCAAATTCTTAGTCAATCAGAGAAACACGCAAAGTCGAGCGTGGTTTGCTCGCGCGTAGGGAGGGCTGTTTGAATTTGCTTTTATGTAATGATTGGCTGACTTGATGCCTGTGTTGTGAAAACCCCTGAAAGCCGAAATAATGCAATCTGTTAAGTCTTGAAGTGATCATCCCAGTGTATCACGCAAAAGGAAAAACAGTGATAATGTTAAACAACGTCCCTAAGTATTTGACTTCATTGTCCTGCTAGACTACGGCTTTACGTTTGCTTTTACCTTTGTTTATACCACTCACAAGAACTAAAAAAAAGCAAAATAAAGACTTAACTGACTCTCAGTCTAGGTATGTTTTTAGTACGTTCTTAAAATTTGGGTTAATCTCAGCCTTAACGTTCTTATAAAAAAAAAAAGAGTGCATTACATCCGATAATAATGGAAGAACGCATACCACATCCGACTGAGTTGATTCATGAAAGATTCTCGTATCAATGGCAGCAGCTGAAAACAAAACGAAAACACAGATGATAAGAGAAAAGGCGTTGGGGATCTTGGCCAATCACAAGGCGTAATACACCTCTGTAATAGCGGTATTTCTTGTTTACAAACATTGACGTCACATTTCTTTAGATATTGAAATATGCCAACCACTGAACAAAAGAAGTCATTGTTTCAACAGCCAATCAAGTTCTGGTTGGCATATAAATAACAAGAGGCTACGGGTAGCCTACACTTTGTTCGAAGGATTTTTAGCCGACTCCCTTAAAGTCCACAGTATTTCAGTGGGGTTTTTTATGTTACAATATCTTGGTAAATATCCAGTCTCAATTCTGCAGTCCAAAGTTCACAGTCCGAAGTCCACAGTCCACATTCCATAACCCAATGATAGGGTTAAGTGCGATCTTGGATATTTGTTTACATTTAAAACTGTTGTTAACGGCATTGATTCCAATCAAAACCAGAGAATGAATGCTTTGCAAGTCTCTACGATGATATTTAAAAATATTTCATACCTTTTCTTAACAATACTGGGAGAATTATAAAATTACGATTTCTGTTACAGAGTCATACGAAAACCGGATATTGCATTGCGTGTAACGAAAAAACAAAAGCTCGTTTCCGGTCATGCACACAATTCTCTAATACATATTTCCCCGTAAATCTGTCGCGTAGTCTTCCGTGGTTTAGTGGTCATCGCGATTGATTGCCTCTGAAGGAAGAGATACCGAGTTCGAATCCCACTTGAATTGTCTTCTACGAGACAGAGAAATCTTACGCATGCGCAGCCATAGCGCGGCGATCCGAAAAAAAAAAATAATAAGAAAAGTCCAAAAACGGAATCAAAAACCATACCTTGTTCTTCGAACAAAGTAGCAATGGGTGACGTCACGAGAAACATCGCAATACCACCGTAACACACCAATTAGGTTCCAGTTCAACACAAAATAGTCTTTTGCTTCAGCACGTGCATGGCACAAACAAAAAACTAAATCCTACTCAGTCATGATATATAACGCAATGTGTCGTTTTCTTACTGACATTTTGCTCAAGAGTTGAAACTCACCCAAAAGATTGTTCGCTGCTGTGATTGCATGAATGTCACCAGTCAGATGGAGATTAAACTAAAAAAAAAACAGACGCACACTACAATTTTAGCTTTATTAAACGGCAGTGATGTCATTTACATGGAAGCACTAATCCAGGGATGTAATCTAGGAGGGCGGGTAACGTTCGGAAGTCGCTACCGAGCTGCCAGGTAGGTTTAAGGTGGGGGAGGTGTATTTACTAAAATGGATCCGCCATAGTCACATGGGGCACTTTATGACAAATACTTAACATTGTATGAAGATCGATGCTACGCGTATAATATAAAACGTCAACCTTCTCGAACGTAATTTATAACTAACCATTGTCGAACAAGTGCTTAAATAGTGCATGCAGTCGGGTACTCAACACCACAAAGACAAGAGCGTATGGCCATGGAACCGGTTTTCGTTTCCATGTTTGCCATAATGTTGTTCGCTAATGTATTTGTCATTTAATATCCCACCGACACCACCCATCTGTGGCGGATCCATTTTAGTCACAACCGTGGGGGAGGGGGTTGGGGTGAGGCACCTAACTCTCTTCCCCATTCCTCTCACTTACTGCCCTGTTGCTCTAAAAGCAATTTTTTTCTATCCCTAAATATTCTGTGCTAAAAAACATTCGAAATAGCAACCAAGCATTTAAGAGGACCGACGGTGTACCGAGGTTTTTCTGTAATACACTTTCACTGCGTACAAACTACCGAAAAAGTAACCATTTACACGAGAAGAAGCCCACAGGAAGTTTCCAACTTTAACATACTCTTCATGTTTTAAAACAGTATGTTTCAAGATTTAAGCCGAATTGTTTCCCGTTCATTTCTTATCTTGGTATCTGGACAACGAAATTGTCATTAAGTTGGATGCCTGACAACCAGTGCACACAGTAATCTGGATCTCAGGGTTGTCAATAAGATTTGAAGTAGGTGGAGAAATTGTGAAAGTAGACGACACTGGGAGCCGTAGGCTCCCGCATAGGCGAGGGGTCTGGGGGCCGCCCAGGCCCCCAGCGGGGTACAGGGGCAGAGCCCCGTTGGGAGTCCAGGGGGCCACGCCCCCGGAAGCAAAATGAGTTTGACTTATTGACATTGACAAAAATTGCCTTTCCTCAGAGAAATTTTAACAAGTCTCACTTCCTGAAAAGAACATTAAGGTATTAACAACTAATCAGCTGTTTTATATATTTCTTCCATGTGGAAAACGAAGACAGTCCAGCGGTAATCCAGGGGCAGATTTGTCACCAGTCTTTCTCTTCTGTCCATTCAACATGGCGGACAGCAGAACCGATCGCGTTGTTTTTCCGTACGCGTGGAGTAAATTATAATAGAACTCGTTGAAAATCACCCAACAAGGAAAGAGGGGTCAAAATATCAACAAAAACCACTTTTATTGATGACTGCCTTCAGGATATATGTTTGACGTAATACTGCGGTAATTTTGAAGAAGAGGTTCCTCAACTCACTGTTGGCCAACCGGTGGTAAGCAGTTGACCTACATTCTGAATGGCCCACTGCTTGTAAACCAACAGTTGGCCGGCAGCTTTTGGAGAGAACTTTTTTTCAAATTTAACCATGCTAGTATGTTCAACAGGGGTGGTCTGAGGCTGGAACAAAAGTCATACTCAGTGACTTGCATTCGTTCTTTCTTGATACGATTTAAGCAATAATCTATTTATTACGCCGAAGGTAAAAAGCCATTATCCTCAGATTTGTCCTGATGAAGACACGAGTGACGAAATGTTGGGGTCTTGAATCACAACTAAATGTAAGTTACATTCGTTATTCTTCCAACCAGATTAGCATCAAATAACGTCTTAATGTCAATCTGGTTGCTGTGTGAATGTTTGGTCATACCTCCTCCATAGGAATGACTTGAGAATACCCACCGCCAGCTGCACCTCCTTCAACAATAAAGGAAGTTTAAAAGGAAGTAAACTCGGGTTTGAAGATTAGTATATGTAATCGCATGGGACCGAGAATGATTAAGGATTCATTTCACGCGTATTTTCAAAGCTTTCGCAAAATTGCCCGAGTCGTGAAGCGACGAGGGAAATTTGAACAACTTTGAAAATACAAGTGAAATTAATCCTTAATTGCACGAGAACACATTGCAATTAATAAAAATTAATGTTCAGAGCGGTTTAATGTTTAGAGCGAAAGTAATTAGCGAATTGCTTTGGTTTTTGCATTACTTCACTCATTGATTGGTTCAAAGTTCTCGCGCCATTTTTCAAACCAATCAGAAGTGAAACCAAAACCAATCGTGGCTTACGCGTGCACATTTTCCTGCGCTTTGTGTCGGCTACGTGTAATTACTTCGAGTTTTGATTGGTTTACTGGATTGTCTCCCTACTTTTTGATTGGCCAAAGTAATTACTTTGGTATTGGTTTTACGACACTCGATTGAAACTCGCTCTATCACATAAAGGACAAAATAATTTAGGTAAGCCCGCTCAGTGCCGCGACAAGTGACAATCAACACGCTCCCATTCGGTTAAAGTTCAACTCAATTAATCGTTGCTGTCAACGGAAATAGCGCTTAAAATGTATTTTATATGTGGAAAAAATTTGTTTAAGCTGGAAGAAGATTCTCTTGTAAATTCGCCTGCTCTGGATATGTAACTGTTAACCAATCAGGATCAAGTAATCATGCCCTCTTGATTACCAAAAGTGGCCTCGTGATAAAGGAAAACCTTCCTCCGTCTCAACCAATCAGCATTCAGTAATTTTGCCTCGTATGTGATAAAACTAAATAGACACGCTTGCCAACTTTCATTCTGGACCGACTTGACTAATATGGTCACTCCAAAGGTTAAGGAATGACCAAGGAGTATGGTATATGGTTTATTGAGTTTCGGACTGGAGAGAGGACCAGATCCTTGGTGTCTAAATGATTCATTGAAATTTGCAAAAAAAATATTTGGAATGCTGTTCTGTAGCAAGTGTCATCCACAGTAAAAAGTTGGTTAAAGTATCTTTAAGGTAAGTTGCATGAATTCGAAAAACCTTTTCCGTCTTTGCCTTTGAAACAACAAAAGACAGTTTTGAGTACACAAACTGCATCATTTCAGTTCTTATTAATAAAAATCATAAAAATATGTGCAACACCTTTACACAACATTAGCACTTGCATAGAATTCTTAGTTTACTTGGTAATAATTTGCCACTTAACAGTCATTATGTTTTCCAAACAGACGACAAAAAAGCAGTATGTTTTAGCGTTTCTGTTTTAAGAGTGTTAGTCACACTCATAGCCATTTAGCACCAAGAAACTTATCAATGCATGGTATTTCGTCAGTGAACTGATCAATAACTTTGATCTTAATAATTAAGATATCTATTGACATTATCAGTGTTGTTAACAACATTCACCTTTGATGCCAAATGTTGGTCCCTGAGAAGGCTGTCGAATACAGGCAAAACAGTTCCTTTGCAGGTGTGCCGACATTGCTTGGGATACACCTATGGTTGTTGTACTTTTTCCTTCGCCAAATGGAGTTGGGGTCATGCTAGATAGAAAAGCCATCAGTAAAATACCATTTTTCTCATGAAAGGAAAGGAAAGGAAAGGAAAGGAAAGGAACCGAACTTTATTTAAGTGTCAAGTCTTCTAGCACTGAAGCACTGTAATAGGCCAGTTTCGAATTCTAACGGTTCAACTGGATCTAGCATGAAATGGAGGCTAATGCCAGCAAATTAAGTTGCATTTGAAAAGATTTGCCCGCATTAGCCTCTATTTCATGCTAGATCCAGTCCAACCGTTAGAATACGAAACTGGTCTATAGGGGACACTGTAAACTGAAATCAACAAGTTAATGCAAATCAGATAAACTGTTGGTTTTTTAGGAGAGGGGAAAACCGGAGTAGCCAGAGAAAAACCTCTCGGTGCAGAGTAGAGAACCAACAAACTCAACCCACAATACTTGTCTTTGAAAATCATCAGCTGCCATAAAATGTTGTTTTTATGCACAGTCCTTACTTCCATGATCCTTGGTCATACATCAATAAAATTGAGAAGTGTACCATGTCTCTAAATTTGATATCGTTTTGTAGCAGCTTCCATTCATTTGAAGTCAAGCTCGTTGCCCAGTTGCTAAGTCTTTTGTTTTTGGCTTTGGCAGCAAGACAGTGGCACATTGTAATTCATCTGACAAGGACTCCACCATATAATATTATTATATCCTTACCCAGCAACGACAATGTATCTCCCATTTGGCTGATCCTGAAGTCTTTCCAAGACACTTAGGGAAACCTTAGCCTTCTTGTTTCCATAAAGCTCAATCTATAAGAAAATTTAAGAATCAAAGGCACCAATTTGGTAAATAAATGGGAGTGTCAACCTCGTTTCAAGGCTTTTCTCGGCCCTACTCTGGGTGGTTGCTGGAGTGTTGGAAACCTGGGAATGGACAAGTAAGATGGGAAATGGAGAAGGTACCAATTATTCCTGATCTACCTCTTTTCTTTTCATACAATCCCCACCAAAAAGATTGTGACACCAAACCATCTTTGAACCCCCCTCCCCCTTAACAATGTTGATTGCATGAAAAGTTTCAGGATTCCTGGAAAAATGCCATACTCTTTGAAACATTGAATATGGGGAAGGGATGAAGTGCTATGCAGTGTCAAGTGGGATTGAACCCCCAAAAAGGCCCACCCCTATTATTTTTTTTAACCACAACCCAAAAGGTAAAAATCCCTTTCCAGACAGTTGATAAATAAGCCGGTTTAAAAATACATAATTGGTTTGAACAAATCAAACTCGTTGCAAAAACAAGTTAGATGCTTTGAAAAGAAAATGAAACCAAGAATAAAATTAAACCACAACTTATACCCTCGAAATCCTCAATGAATGTGCACACTATGGTGATTATCATTCATGTGCAAAGAAAGCACTTTTTGTGAAAGAGTATGTCTAAAGCAACTTTGCCTGTGGCCTTTTATGTGGCTGATACAATTTGTGATGTACACCTTGTACAATAATGACAATGCATTGTCCTGACATGGGATTGGGCTTTCTTTGGAGTTCCTTTATTTTTCTTTCTTCAATTCTATACACTGTGTCCTTTGTTGCCATACCAAGCATGTGAAATGAATCTGACCATTTTGGATTTTTTAAGCCTTCTCAACTCAATTTAACCAGTTACTGTAATCAGGTTTATAAAAGGTATACACCTAATTACAGTTTTCTTTTGGCATTTATTGGGAATACACGTACATCCAGTGATTTAAGACTTCAAACAAACAGAAACTATCAACTATTAACTGCCTAACACAACATTTTTTTGCCTTTGATTCTGGTCACATTTACCCAGCGAGTAGTTGGTTTCTCCTATGCTTCCCAACTTGAAGAGAGAAACCACTGCGAGCAACCGTTAGTTTCTTTGAGTGAGCTGCCATCCAGTGCCAAGGGCGAATAAATTAAATTTGAACAGATAAAACGAGTTAGTAAACTTGTTTTGGCACCTGCGCGTGCATTCAGCTATGTAAATGCTGCGTTTTGGCAAGCCTGCTGTGTAGTGATTACCTACGAAGACGAAGTGATGTCATATGCATCACATGGGGTGTGACGTACTTCACACATGCGCGATGGAATATTAAACAGTTGCTCGTAGCGGTTTCTCTCTCGGGAAGTGTGGGAGAAATCAACTGCTCACAGGGTAGTCACGTTTTTCAATGGGCTCAACTTAGAAATATTCTGCCAAATTTTGCTTTTCAATGACAGCTAGGGTACTTCCTTGTCCACTTAGCTCACCTCATGTTCAAGAATAGTAGCTTCTTTCGCTACTGTAGAAATTTTCTTGGGCATCTGTTCCTTGGAGATATCAATATCACTAGCAATTGAAAATAAATTAATAATAAAAATCAGTAATACTCACAACAATAAAAAAAGCACTCAGTTTTTACATAGACACAAGACTGAGGCTTGTGCATGATTTCCCAAACAAGATAAATAAACTTGCTCAGGTAAAGCAAAGAGACGATGCAAATGGTCTTACAGCAGCCACGTCTGGCTGGAAAATGGCCACACCAGCTAGACAAAAACATAACAGGGATAAAGAATTTGGTTCTTTCTGTATATCCAGAAATTCAGGTAATTAGATGCAAGCTCAATTTTGATATCACACTCCCTAAAGTCTAAGCATCGTTTTCCCACCTCTTCTAGCAATGAGGTATGTATAAGCTTTAACATTGTTTTTTGGAGAGGGTAAATGCAGGTGATTATCTTTACTCGAGGAATGGAGTTTGGGGGACACTGCAACATTAATAATATTGTCTGTAAACCCACATGCGAGTCAGGGCTGTCAATAAGGGACGGTAGCAAACCGCCGGCTAGTAAGCCATCTTCAGCTGGCTACTTTCGTCTCATTTTACCAATCAAGGTGAAAAAACTTAAACTTGTTAAATATCGTTGAAGAAACTTTCAAACATTCTTGTCCCCGTTTTGAGTAGAGGCATATTTTACGAAGATTAATTAAACAAGTCTAAATCACCAAAGAAATGCTTGGGCTTGATCGTTCATGCGAATGGTGTGGAATGCCTAAATAGTTCCCAGTCTTGCGCTTAATCTGACGAAACAATATGGTGTCCAAGAATGTGCCAAGCTCACTTTCTTCTACTTTCAAATGTATTGACAGCCCTGCGAGTGATGTTGAAGTTGGAGAGAAGAGCTAGGGAACACTTTTGTGACACTTAAATGGCCATGCATCTAGTAATTACAATGTACCTGCATCTCTGGACGAATGGGGATGAAAATAAAACAACCTTTAAGACAATAATCAGGATGGGGTTTGGATGACCGTAAATGGATGCGGAAGAGATGATGAAATGTGGACAAAAATGATGGAATAAGGACAAGCATGGTATAAGAATGGCAGTCTAAGAAAGCAAGGCAAATAGCCACATTTGGAGTCCCAATACTATTTAACACTCCAGAAAATGAACGGTATTCTTGGTCCAAAAATTTCTTTTCTTCCACTTAAACAAATCGTCAGCAATTCCAGAGGGAAAGACTCTTCATGTAAATATAAATAGAGATAGAACAAACATTGCATCCCCTCTTTTCTGCTTTCAAAGCCTCTTTTTTTGTAACCCAACTAGAGACGGAAAAAATTTCACATTTTAAAAGTATGTGAACCAATCTGACCTACATGTAACAAGCAATGGATCAACAAAATCATCCAATTTTTACTGGTTAAGTGGCATTAGCACCCATGATAAACTTTAATATGCAAAAATCTTGGTTTTCACTCGTCATATCAACAACTTTTTTTTTTGTTTAAACTGAAAGAAAAGAAAAGGTTTCCACAGGAATAGAGATCAAGTCTGGGACACCAACATGATGGAACTGATATCATTTCCTGGTGTTATCTACTAATCAGTACCTAGGAACAGGTCTTTTAAGATTGAGTGGCAAATAACGGATGTTCCAAGGACCTCCCTGTGAAATGAACCAATTAGAAATAAGACACAAAGTAACTTGAAGCAATGGATCTAAAATGTTTGTCAAAGAAGATGGGTTGAGGTACTGTACTCTGGGTTTGTTGGTCACCACTATTGTATGGGGCATAAGGTCTAATTGCATGTGTGTCCTCTCTGTCTATACTGGGGCAGTACAATTCAGGGTTTGGATAAGAGCAGCCCTTTATTGGAAATTGATGGTGCACAACAGCGTAGCAAAAAAAGATTGTGCCACACTGGGAAATTTTTAGTGCAGCTTGCATTATCAAGATCCAGAAATTACGTTTATTGGCCGAGGTGCTTGGAGACCATACAAGATACAAGACAGTTTTCCACAGAAAAGAAAAAAAATGTAACAAAGTTCAAATTTTACCACAAGTGTTGTTCACGTCCACAAGTCCATTCTGACAAGCCTTCTTCTAATCCAACTTATCTTGGCTCAAAGGGATGATTACAAATCAGTTGTAGGTTCCGAAACAAGTTATGATGCGCAAGTTAGATGTTAATCAAGTACATGTAGTTACCAACAAAATCAGTCAGAAATCATTTTTATTTCAGTTCAACACACCTTCCAAAGATACAATCATGAAGAGAAACATTACATGACAAAGAGTGGTTATTACCGGTATTAAACATTATTTTTTTGCAATAATAATAATAATATTGTTATCTGATGATATGCTTGGCTTAATTATTATAATTAAGGCAAGCACATCATCAGAAAATCTGATTTCAACTCTTACAGATCCTTATCACTGTGCCTATACAATGTTGTTCACTATCTGACGAGATTGATCCTTGGGGAGCAAAATTGTGAGAGCGTTAGCCTTTCGCCTAATTGTTCCCACTCTTAACATGCAAGCTGGATCAAGGTTAACGTTATTGTTGGTCCAAGACTATGCACAGAAAAGTTGGAATCCGGATTCTCTGGTTTTGCCTAGAATTTTTTTTGCTTTGAGATGATTCATTGATTTGGGTTAGTTTCTACAGTGTCCTTTTCCCAATTTGTACCGCAAGCATTGGGTAACTGGATTAATAAAATAAGAAGTTATTCCAGTTGAAAATGTCCGTTCTTTCCTACTAAGTAATGTTTCCTGAGAAAGGGAAGGACCTGGACAAAACGCTGCACAACAAGAAGATGTTTTTCTTTGTCTTAAAACCAAAATGAAATGACTCCGACTTATTGAACACAAAAAGAGCATGACATTTTCATCTGTGTGAAATTGGAATACACAGCAGTAAATTACCACAAAACAATCTAAAAACCAGGCTGATATGAACAAAGCCACAAGCAATAGCTTAATTACCGATTGATTCCTATGGGTGAGACTTAACATAATTATTTTACTCTAACACCAAATGATTTTACTGGTCAATGGGAGCGGTTTAGGAGTCCATTGGTTAATAATCACTACATCCACTCAAAAAGTACATTGTAATAAGTTCCCTTTGACCCATCGACTCCTACGAGTGAGACTTAATAGACTTTACTCTGTCAATCGAACAGCTGCCAGACTAATGGAGTGAAAACCACACAAAATAATGTATCCTTTCTCAGCTGAACTGATGACTAAACCATAATTATGTTATTAGAAATAAAGTCGTTCAAATGAGTGGATGTTTCTACGTAATCGGATTTCATTAACACGGATTGTTGTGATGTTGAAATCGTCATAGTTTGTACTTTGTACCTGATCACGTGACTGGGAGTAAAAGCACTTGAGTTCATGAATGAATGGCGTCGTGTTGCTTTTAGTTTATGCTCGCCGATAATTCACTTAACACGGATGACCTCACGTAGGGTCACATTTATTAATGTAAACCTTTATAGAGGAGAGAAAAAGGGAGAAGGAGATGAGCGAAGCAAAGCTTGCTTGTCAAGAGATCAAAATGTGCGCAGACAACTATGTTTGGGTGAAGTGACTCCCAACACACTTAGTTGACTTGTACATCGTTGGGCCTCAATTAAGATTTCCTTTGAGTATTGTACTAGAGGTACATGTAATCAGAGACCAACATTAAGTTAAACATGGCATTCTGTTTGGCACAAAAAGGGCACCAGGCTAAACAGGAAACTTGCATTTTCAGCAGAAAATCAAACCTTCGCAATGGTTAGATGCAAAAATAATATATTGTACGATTCTGTAGAAAACTGCCTTGCACCTCACATGGTCACAGATCCTTCCCTGACTCAAATAATTACACTTTTGCCTTAAGCATTTTGCAGTTTGTTCCTGGTTACTTTGTCCATAATTTCAAACAATGTATTTTATTCAAAAGAGCACCATGGCACTTACCAATTGAAATTAGAACCCTTGTCATTGCAGCTATAATTTTACCACAGAGACACTCATTTCAACCTTCATGTTGGCCATAATTTTTGTATAGAACATTACATTGCAAAAGTTTTAGGGATGGCCTCACGGAAAAAGAGACCTAATACATGCATTCCTATTAAACTACAATTACTGTTAAAAACTTAATTTTTCCACAACACAAACCTCTTCCATTTTTGCATTGGTGACAAATAATGACAATGAAAAGCAAAACGTAGTAACACTGAGTTTATATTAGACTATTAGTCCCGTTTTTGTTTTAGGTAAGCAATGGACGGTTGAAGGGAAACTTCACTCCTACTCATAGAAGAATAACTTAAAACTGGAAGAGCAAATTAAATTAATGTTGGTGATCAAATGTGCTTAAGATTTTTTTTGAAAGGGTGTATCGGATCAGAAAGGAATTACCAGACAGGGTATTATTGTAGAATCACTTTTTTTCACTTTCAAATTTCCATGAACCACTATCTTGAATATTTGAGATACATGTAACAGTAACTGTTGCCCTATTGTTCTGACAATGGTGACAAAGTCACGATATTTTATCATTATTTATTATTATTATTATTATTATTCAAGATGGTAGTGCTCACAAAAATAATGTGAAAATAAAAAATTAATAATTAATTCTGAAATTCATAAAAAATAAAATACTTCTGATGTAAACACTCTTCGAAAAAAAGTATGACAAATTTGATTGTCAGAATTAATTTCTGTTACTTTTTTGTGGGAGGGGAAGTTCCCTTTTCAATGGCACTTTGGAACTTATCATTTGTCACATCTTAGACCAATGCACCCGAGGGCTGCCATCGTTAACTGGCTACTACAAGATTTAATAATGATACATTGTACAATGCACCACAATTTGGAAAAGACCCACTATCTACATGTACAATGTATGGCCTGCTTCATCCGTTGGTAATGACAGCCACAACACCACAACATTATTGAATTTCAACATTTGTACAGTCTGAGTTTACACTGTCTCATTTGAAACATTTCATTTACGCAATACTAAACGTTTGAAGTAAGGGAACAATGGTGCTAAGGTTAGACCCATTTTCAAAGTTGGAGAGACCTTTTGCATGTGCAGAGACCTCTTGGCACTGTCCACTGTATTCATCATCAACATGGCGACCGTCATTGGGCCAACACCTGCCAAATAAAAGAAACAAGCAAAATTCATGTGGGTGTGAAACTCGAAGACTCGCTATTGTAATGCTATAAACAAAACTGTTTTAACCCATTGACTCCTGGCCGTGTGACTTGATAGATTTTACTCTTTCTAACACCAGACGATCTTTCTTAATGTTTTCTTTTTTTTTTGGTGCGGTTCAGGAGTTGGCCCCAATTTCAAAAAAGGAGTGCAAAAAAACTCCACAATAAGATTTGTGGTACCATTTGCTGTAAGGGAAGTCACAAGGTTAACCCCCCGAGTCGGTGAAAATCATGTAATTATCATAATTACTGCCCTAGTTGGTTAGGTTAAAGAGGGACACTCTGTGACATCGACAACAGCCTCAATTCACTAAGACTGACCAGTGCTTTTAAAGCATTACTGGGTTTTAGAGCAAGGATAAATGCGGCCCTTTTCCCTTTTAGTGCAAGTATAGTGGTTTGTGATTTACTGCTAGAAACTCGCTGCGTGATGTCAAAACAAGTAAGATCTCACACAAGAAGTATTACACACAGTTATAACAATACAGAAGAGCTAAAAATTGTCGCATTGTCTACCAACCTCCAGGAACAGGGGTTATCCAGCTTGCTCTTGTCTTTGCCTCTGAAAAGTGTACATCTCCAAGAAGCCGACGCCCACTCTTCTTTGTCTCATCTTGCAATATAAATTCAAAACACTTTCACTTATAAACTGGTAGCAAAGAGAAATGCAAAATAATGAGGATTGAAAAGTAAGGATGAACTTCAGTGTAATGTTGTGACCTCATAATTGGGAAAATGTACACTGTACACCAACAGTTATCTGTTTAAAGGCAGTAAGCATTGGTTTCTCATTCAATAGTTATTTATCAGTCAGTCTTCAGTACTCTGTTAGCATG
>NC_090871.1:10383977-10406477 GCF_036669935.1 Montipora foliosa
GAATGTGTCAAGAATACACAAGTCAGACTACTAACCACAATTTTGCTTCGTCCAAGTACCACAGCTTCTTTTCCTATTATTTCTGTTCCTGTTAATTCAAAGGAGAGTTACATATGCTCTCTCAGACTTTATAATGAACAATTGACACAAGACCACAGATACTGTATCACACCAAGTGTACCCGTAAAATATTTATTTGTGAAAACCAGCATGTACTTTTTTCCCTTAACTTAAGCAATAATTCCTTCATTATTTTGGTGATAAGTGCATTTTACCCTATCCCTTCTACCTTCAAGATGGTACAAATGCCATGTAACACAAACAACACAGTGTACTTGAAAATGTGGATCTCTCATTACTGCAGTACCTCCTGTTGAGGCTCAACTAGCATTTAAACATTTTACAGCAGTTTTCTACTCTCTAGAGATCATGTCTACAGACATGGTGGCCGCTATAGAGACCTGTCCAACCTGTGTCAAAGCGAGACTTTTTAACCCTACATTGTAAATTGCCATGTCTCGACTCTGTGCTTCATATTTTAATCTATTAAACTGCACGGTAAGAAATTGGTTTGTAACTGCAGAAAAAGTCAATGAATGGTTAAAAAGTCGACATTTTTGTACTATAGAGATATATGTAATAATAAATTATTTATTGCTATGTACCATAATTTTGTGGGACGTGCAGTGGCCTCATGGTTACAGTGCTCGACTCCAGTCGGATCAAGTGGTCCGGGTTCGGGTCTTGGCCGGGGACATTGTGTTGTGTTCTTGGGCAAGACACTTTACATGATTGTACTCTCACGGTGCCTCTTTCCACCTACAGCTGTAGATGTATAAATGGGTACCAGCGAAAATGCTGGGGGTAACCCTACGATGGACTACCATCCCATACAGGGGGGAGTAGAAATACTCCTAGTCGCTTCATGCCACGCAAACTGGAGATAAGCACCGGCCTGATGGGCCTAATCCTAGGCTTGTAACAGAGACTTTAAATTTACTTTTTCACCATTATTTTGCAAGGCAAGATACAGGGATTGCTTTGCCGTTGAATTTCACTCGCTTTGGCAAAGGAAACAGGAATTGACTCTTCCAAAACATCGACCTTTTATGTTGAGGCCACCAACCAAATTTTTAAATCAGTGTATGGTTGTTTTGGAAAGACTACATTGTAGCTGGCCTCTGGTATTAATGCATTATGCATTATACTTAGTCTAGTAACAAATTGTCCTGGCTTATCATAATAATTATTAAAATCTTCATGGTTGTACCTGATTTTTTTATCAATTCCAGGCAGCCCCTGGGAGTGCATGGAACGATACAGTCATTCAACTCTCCTCTAGACAGCTTGCCAGCATTAACATCATGAAGCCTAGTGAAGGACAGAAGAGCATGTTGACTTTTCGAAAGTGTAACAGATTCAGGCATTGTGGCCCATTGGTTAGGATGCTCTCTCTGAGATTCAGAGCTCCCCGGTTTAAAACCCGTTTTGACCACTCGTTGGGATTCTTAACTGTTGTTGTCGGTGTTCTGGCTCAGTCTTTTGATTGTGTTTCGTTGGCCCTGAAAAGCCACTATGGGGCGTGGTTAAGTGTGTATTGTATTGTATTGTATTGTATTGCAAATACATCATTCTAGCTATTATCTTCTACATTATACAATGGCCAACAAGGTCATAATCCAGCCATAGAAGGGGTTTTATTAGTCATAACCCAGAAGTCAGGACACGTTTTTCCTCAAGACAGCTTTTTCTCAGTAATAATTTGTAAATAATTATTATTCTTAGACGTACAGTTATTCAGCGTGACAGCAGATTCACAGAAATAAGAACTACTGCAGGCCTTCCTAACCTCTTAAAAGCTAAAGTTTTGTTTATCTATTTGAGCAAACAAAAAAATATTAATGACGCAATTGCTCTTTTCCAGCAAAACTGTGACAGTCTTGTTTATACACATGTACTACATGTGAATTAGATACCTACATGTATTCGAGTTTAATAAAACAATGTTAATGTGAGTGTTATCTTTGTTCCCATGTACACGTACAGTAATCAATTTGAGCAATAGCCCTAGTGATGGAAAAAGGAGAGAAAAAGTCTAGTTGGAAATGTTTGAAAAAAATGTAATCCTTCTCATTACTTGCACAGGTTCATTGCCGTAAAGTTACACTTCAAATACTCATGACCTGCACCAACCTGACCTTGTAGCTCAGTCTGTAGTGCAATGGTGATCAAATCCATAGGGGGCTAATTTCGATTACTAGGGCTCCGACTTGGCAATAAAGATACTACTTCAAATCCCACTTAAATAGATAAATGTATGCTAAACATTTCTTTTTTCTGAAGCATCTCGGTGTGCAGGAATCCTAAATAATCAAATCTGATTAACTAATAGCATGCTTGCAACTTACGATACAGGCCATGATCATGAAATAATTATTGTTGCCAAGTTTACAAACAAAACAAAGGCAACCATTACTCATAAACAACTTCCCAAGATGACAATATGTAAGGAAAATATAATCTCTGGTGAAAATGGTTCAGATGAGAGGTTACACTGTCTGTCAAAGTGAATTTTATTATCCAGAAGAAGAAACCTCCAATGAAATGGCGACTTTAAAACAAACAACAGTTTTCAAACAAACAGAAAAAAAATAGCTCTTTACCGGTCTTGGTCAGTCCATAATTATGGGGAAGACCATGCCCTTGGTCTTGAGTAGAACACTCAGCCCTTCAGCTACAGGACGGTACTCAAGACCTTGGGCACAGTTTTTTCCCATACAGGCCTCCCTTCCAGTGGCACACAGGATCCTTTGACCATACATGTAAATTATTAGCCTCAACAAAACACAATGTCACATTTACCCATCCACATCTTTCTCTGGAGCAACAGCATTTGTACAAATTCCTGGGTCAATAGGTTCTGTGGAATCAGGTGGGAGCTGTACAATAATGCCGTGAATTGTGGGGTCCTTATTCAATTCATCCACAGCTTTTAGAACCTAATTCAAGGGAGATCACAATCAGGTTATAAATACAGTGTACACTGTAATACAAATTGAAATTAAGGTTTAATATATACAGATGAAGTAATGTTTAAAATACCGTTACCTTAGACTAGACTTTTTACAATACAACACACAGTACCGTAAACACCAGCACATACATATAAGCCACACCTTTTTGCCAAAAATTGTTGCTAGAAATCGAGGGTGTGGCTTATCTTCAATTCTGTTTTACATACAGAAGTTGTACATAAATAAAAATTGCATTCACACTGCAATTTTAAATGAGAATTCAAAGCAACTGAAATAATTTTCTCCTTGATCAAGCTCTATAAATGAGTATTTCAATTTGAGTGGGAGTAATGGGGAGCCATAGACTATTAATTTTTCCCAATTCTATAATGCATAATGCAATACATTTTGGGAGTTCTTTGCACCAATACAATACAAGTTATTTAACCCTCCGGACTGTGTCATGCTTCAGTGAACTGGATATCCATTGTTTTAATGCAAACAACCCCCAATTAAATGAGCCATATTAAGGAATTTGCAAAAATAGCTAATTACATGTACATAAAAGTATTACAAACTAAATTGATGTACACTTCAACACACCAGACAAAATAATTTATATTCTGACTGACTCAACCTTAAAGTGCCCCTGTGACAAAAAAATCACTTTTTTTTTCCTTCAGATTTTGAACGTGTGTTTGCTTTACACCTGAAGGCAAGATTTTGAGCTTTGATTTTTACCAAAAGGCCATTTACTTTTAGTGTAAGTTTAGATTTCACAGTCCGCATACCGGTACTCACATACCGGTACTCACATTCAAAACTGACCAATTACATCTCAGAGGGTTGGATACAGGGAAAAGTGATGTCAAAGGCTCACTTGCTTAAAATCTCAGCAAATGAATGCAGCTTATTGTATAATTATGCAATTGAGAGTTTAAAAGTCTGAAAGCCCAAAACTCCCATGCTGCATATTAATTCTGTGGCGTACACACCCACTGCATTCTTAAACTACAGCTGTAGTGAGGCTTTGACGTCATTTTCTCCTCAATCCAACTCTCTCAAGATCTTAAAGTTAGTAATGGCAAACAATCAAATAGGAAAATTCCAGTTAAAATAAACAGGTTTGTTTTTTAAATCAAGGCTTAAACCTTTGCTCACTCAGTGTTTGGTTAACATGGTTTTGAAATTCAAAGAAAAATAAGAATTAATTTTTTGGTCACAGGGACACTTAAAAAGTTTTAACATCCAAAGGGCTCCATGTATTTGTGTTTGACACTCCTTCTTTTCTTTTTCTTTTTTTGGCACAGCCTCTGTCTATTTTATATCTATGGTTTGAAATTCCAAATAACAAAATTTTAAGGGATGCCCAGGCATCTAAGAATGACTGATAGTGAAGTCATATAGTGAAGTACAGTAGTAATAATTTTTGTTATTATCATAAAACACTAATTATAATTTAAAACACATAAATGACTACAATGAAGGAAGCCATTTGTCAGCTAGCATACAATGAAAGCCTGATTCTGACTTACATCTGTCTGAGTAGAGGTCCTTGACAGCTTCACATGCCTTGCAAGCATTCCAATCTGTGAAAAATCAAAGCAACTTAATGCCATTCACTAATAATTGAGAATGCTAATCCTTTTCTCCCTTGCTTACAGATTCAAAATGTAAACTCCACGTACTTTAAAGCAAAATGGCATCCAAATATTAAAATTATACAGCTGCTACTCTAAGTTACATGTAACCTAATAAATCCTATGAGTGAGATTTTACTCTCAGAACGTCTAACAACAAATGATTCTATTTATCAATGGGTCAGTGGGTTAAACACTGGAACAAAAGGCTTCAGAAAGGGCTTTCATGGTTATACTTTAAAAGAAGGTAGCTCCCAGTATGTACACAAACCAAGCATTACAGCATTAATTTTTATTTACTGTAACTACTGGAAATGCATGTTTACATGACTGTGCATCTAATAATGTTTCAACATTTTGCTTTAACATGCATTAACCATCTGTTCACAGTTTGTTTTTATCAGTTTCTATTCTCTCCTTCTGCCTTAATGTAGTCAACCTAATAATAATAATTACTAATTTTTGTTTTCATCCTATACTCCTCCACTTCACAATTTCTACTAGTCGCAATGGTGGGTGTTATGAAAACTAAGACTTACATTGTACATGTAAGACCTAACACCGCAGGGTCTTAGTTTTCGTTTTTGACTGGGTCTTAGTGACTACATGTAACTGGCGGTAAGTTTTCCCGGGTTTTTTTCCAGTAATTTCTACTGTTTAAAAGGGGTCTTACAAAAGTAGTTTTCATACTACGAAAGCTAGACCCTAGTCTTAATTTTCATGGTACAAAAGCTAATACCCTGCTTCAGTTTTTGTACCATGAAAGCTAACACCCCTAGATCTTACTGTAGGTCTTAGTTTTTGAGGGTCTTACATGTAGTTTTTGCAACACCCCCGCGATGGCTTGTGAAAGCGCAAAATCTACTAGCGAAAACTGAAATTTCAATGGTCTGTGGCTAGTTGACTACCATTAGTCTCGAGCCCTGTGTTTGCAAAATAATTATTCTCAGAACATTAAATCAACCAAAATTTTGTTTTCAACCACGAAAGACATACCGGTACACAGAAGTCCAAGTCACCAACTCTTATTAATGCATTATGATCATCCAGCCTTACAGAATCAAGACAAAGAGCTCTATTGTTAAATTGACATGTACATGAAATAAATAATTTTATAAACCTCTTCAGCAGCCTTCACTTTCGACTTGATATAAACTGTTGAGTCACTCCTGTCACCAATCTAGTAAAATAATAGAAGAAATCATGATAATTTTTTTTGCTTTGGTTCAAAGTATGGTGTGAGGTAATTTTAACCACAATGAAGAAAAAGGACATGAACTTTCAGTTCCACACGATTTATAACAGTTCTGGTAAAACTGAACGGTAAACAGTTGAAATGAATGGCTATATGGTAAAATTCACTACAGAAAGTAAACTGAACAACAGCTTCTCCATTTAGCTGTTGGCCAAACTGTCACAGTGGAAAATAGTAGGGAGACAAACAACAAACAATCGCATATTAAAAATTGACTGAAAAACCGTCTACAGTCGCCCAACTAAATTTCCAATCACCTACAATCAACCCCATTCGCTGGCAGACAGGGAAAATATTATACTTTTTGATTTTGCCTGTCAGTCAAAATTTTCACATTTTTATTAAAAGCTTCATATTTCACCTTTTAATGACAATAAAGGAGAAGATAACCCGCAAAATGAATTGTGCAATTAGTTACCGGTATCACACCTTTGAGAAATATGACCAGATTAAATGCTTCATTGCTGCAGACCAGTTCAAACATGCAATGTTCTTCAAGATTTGTTTTCATTCTTCATGTCGATCACTGTATTCGCATAATCCCCCTGAAGAGGTGTGTACTGCATATGTATCAGGACTTTTAACTACCAATTCTCCATGTTTCATATCATCTACATGTAAATTCAAATTTCTTAAATGCATGTATAAGTCCTCCTGAAATGAAGGTTTGACATTTTCTGTGCCAAAATCGAGAGATTTCACTAGAGACATTGATTATGCTCTTGACAATTCACTTGCTTTTGGGAGTTTAAGTCACTGACTCAGGCATTATTGCACTTAAAAGCCTACCCTGACAGGTTTCCATCAAATCTATTATATGGCAAGCAATTCTCAGGCTAAATGATTGGCTGGTTTTCGGTCAGGATTTAACAGTATGAACCTTTACCATGGAAATGCTCCATTTCCGTATTTTTTCTCTCTCCCAGAAAATTCAAATTGAGCGAAAAACCAGAAACCCATAAGGGTTGAAACGTGTAACACGCGTTCACAGCTTCCAAATATTCAGTGCGAACTGATTGGTTGAATGTTTCAGTGCTAAGTACCATATTTGGAAACCCCTCGCTCTTGTTGTTCGAAATATGGTAATCCTAACGGGTTTCTGGCGAAACACAAAAGGTTTTTAAAAAGTGGAATTTTATTTTCATCACAACAGCACAAAAAAATTAGCAAGAGGTTATTAATTTTCAAAAAACATACCTGAACTATTGCAAGCCCTGGCTTAAAGCCTTCATAATCAGACCTGATTGCCTCAACATCTTCCTTCAACTTCTGACGAATTTCACTGTGCAATTAAGGAAGATTTAGTTACTCTAGATTCAAATTACATGCTAATAGACACCTGTTGTTGACAGTGGACAGTTGGCAGACACAGACTGCAGACCCCAGACTTCCCTCAACACCTATACCTCTTTAAAGGATGATTTGCAGATTCCACTTTTAGTAAGTATTCCCTATCCCACCCACCTTGACATTGAGGTTAAATTGGTCTGCAGTCTGTGGCCTGCAGTCTGCAGTTTGCATTATGCAATCTGCATTTGGCAGACACCAGGAATATTCTTGACCCATCTCCAAACTGTACATGTAAGCTTACATCCTTTTTTTCTTCTCCAACAAATCCTCCAAATTTATCCACTATTATAAATTTTGTGGAAACTGTACTGAGAAGTCGTGTTCGTAAAATCGCCTATAATACTGTGCATTGCATAGCAAATATATGTATAACAAATTTTACCTTGGGAAATCATTGTAAATGAAGGAAGTTGTTCTCGAATCCCTGTTTTGCATTCCTAGCTCACCACAATGATATGGCATGCACGCGCAAGCTCTTGCCAATTGGGCTTTTTTTACATAAATATAGCTTATCAGCATTCATGCCGAGTCATTCACGTATTCTTCCTTTATGGGACAAAACCAAAACAGTTCCCTGCGCAAATATGTTAATCACCGATTATAGTGTGACCAACAAACTTGCACGTGCAGCTCTTCTGATCCAAAATGAAAACGTTTAATATCGACGTTATAATAATCACAAAGGTGAGTTTTCGAGAATAATGAGGCCAAAAGGAATTAACGGTATGATTTAAAACTCCTTTCATGATAAGTTTAGCTTCAATAAATTATTACCTTGCAACCTCTTTTCCAAGAAGCAACTTCGCCTCCGCCATGTTAACTTATGTTGCCTAAGATATCCCACAATGCAGCTGATCAGTGCAGAAAATCTGGAAAATCAGGATTAGTGGAACCGGTGTTGCGTTCGATTGCCCACATTCCGGAATAAAAACACGTGGAGTGATGATTTAAAACGGCATGCCTGGCGTTTTGAAAGGAAAGGAAAGGAAAGGAACTTTATTTAAGTGTCTAATCTTCTAGCGCCGTAGAGCACTAATCGGGGACACTGTTAATTGAAATGAACAAGTTAACGCAAATCAAATCAAATTTTGGTTTTTGAGGAGAGGGGAAACCGGATTACCCGGAGAAAACCTCTCGGTGCAGAGTAGAGAACCAACAAACTCAACCCACATATGACGCCACATCTGGGAATCGAACCCGGGCCACATTGGTGGGAGGCGAGTGCTCTCACCACTGCGCCATCCCTGCACCCAATTTTTGAAGCAGGGTGCCATCCCTGCACCCAATTTTTGAAGCAACAAGGATATTTAAAATATCATTTCAGCAGATGTTTGACAATCTCCGTAAAAAAGAAGGATTTATAACTTCTATTCAGGTCAATAAGAAATCGATTGTGTACAGCTATATTTTTGAAAAGACCATTCCATTGTCACAGCAGCTATGACAATGAAATGGTCTTTTCAAAAATATAGCTGTACACAATCGTAAGTCTTTCGTGACTCTCTCATCTCCTTCGCGTGCCGTACACAACATGGACAAACCATCCAACGACTTGATTAGTAGTTGAACAATCACGGTGAGTGGAAAGGTAGGAAGGAGTTGCGGAATAAAATGTCGTGTGACCTGTGAAATGGCATAATTATGCGGGATGCAAGACATGCAAAATAATCCTAACCCTAACCCTAACCCCTCTAAGGCTAGGTAAAGTCACTGCTTACGAGCCAGAAGGCCCATCAAGCCGGCGCTTATCTCCGGTTTCAGTAGCATTAAGCGACTAGGAGTATTTATACTCCCCCCTGGATGGGATGCTAGTCCATCGCAGGTTTACCCCCAGCATTACGCCGGTACCCAATTATACACCTGGGTGGAGAGAGGCACCCTGAGAGTAAAGTGTCTTGCCCAAGAACACAACGCAATGTCCCTGGCCAGGCCCCGAACCCGGACCACTCGATCCGGAGTCGAGCGCACTAGGGTCATTCTGCCAATTCGTTCCTGCTTTCACCCTCACCGGGTCGGGCAGCATGCAGCAGTGTTGTTTCTTTGTTGTTTGTTTATTTGAAGGAGATTAGTATATATTGGCAGGTGTACAGCTGACGTGCACCTACTGTAATTTGACACTTACAATTAAAGGTCACCGGGACTGCCCCTCTTCAGGACTATATAAGGACCTTTGCCCTAGGCAAGCCGTCAGTTGTATCTCTTCGGACTCCGAAGTGTCAACATCTACTACTCCGTGAAAGCTCCTTACCCGCAACAGAAATAAATTCTCGCCATAGACATTTTCTTCATTTTAAATATTTGTTATGTTCAGGGGTAGGTTTGCGGATTTGATATTTGACCTGTAGCCACAAGGAAAGTAAACAAATGGTCAGTCCGCTTAATTTACAAGTAATTGCTTAATTTTAAGAACAACACAACGTTTTTTAAAAACATGTTTTAACAGAATCCTCTTTCATCTTCAGTTTGAATTACAAGGTACAGAGTTGAATATATAGTGTGCGCAAAATGCTAATTAACTATAAGAACAAAAGGAAACATGACAATTTTAAATATTACAAAGAAAGTTTTAAACTGGCATGATAAAGTTGATGATTTAGTGACGGTTTTTCCCATTGAATATGAATAGCTTCTTTCATCTTAAGCTGGAAGGTGGTGGAAGCGTGATATCATTAGATTGTTTCATTATCGTAGATACCGCTTCCAACACCTCACTGACTAGATCAACTGAAAACTTGAACCTACTTGTTTGTCCGGGCTATAATCTTTAAGTTAAGCGATTTCAAATTATTCAATCTTGCAAAGAAATGTACGCAAATTGGACCTCTACAGTCATCACCTTGCATCATTTATATGTAAATACTACAACTTCTACTATCCAACTTTTTTTCTCCTTGAAATCTGTTTTCTGTGTAACAATTACGAGTAAATAAAACCATTAAAAATGGGGTCACCGTGCTCTTTTTTTCGCTACACGATGATAAATGGATATCAAAGGGGCAATTTCCGCTTCAAAATGATCATTTTCCGCGAAAGGACTGGGCGAGTTCCAATTCAACACCTTTTTAACCGAGAAGAGTTATCATGACTGCACCTGTTGCCTCTATTTTTAAAAATGCTATATTTAAGTGGTTTGGAACTATATTCTCGTTGGGTGCCCCTGTTGAATGGCATTTTGCTTTTAGGACGGGTATCAGTTTCTTTGGGAGTGACTCAAATTTGCAAAAAGGATCAAAACAACTGAAACAGCATTTCATTTTAAAGAGAAATGCTTACGTTCATACTCAAAGAGAACTCCTTCCAATTTAACGAAATAAATTATTCCCAAACACACGAGACAAAATTGGCGGTTACTTTTGCCAACATCTTTATGTCCGTGGTAGAATCAGGAATTTTGAGACAGAGTTGTAAGAAACCGCTAATCTCGTACCCAGATCTCAATGTCACTGACCGTGGGAGATCTGGATACGAGATTAAGAAACGGCTAGAGTGGAAACGTTACATAGACGACGTTTTCTCCCTTGGGACACTAAAAGAGAAGAAATGAGCATGCTAACAGACGCCATGTAGCCATAAAATTTAAGGCTCAAATCTCTGACAAAGAAACAACCTTTCTGAACTGCGACATTTCAATATACACATTTTTCCTCCTCCCACCCACCAGGGGTCAGTAAAGGATTTATGGTAATGGTAACGAATTTATATAGCGCATTTTCTATCGCCACATTCAAATGCGCTTTACAAGCAAGGGATCTATGGGTGAGATCGGACATCAGCATGATAGGCGCCGCTGGCAGCCGCTATCAGTTTATTAGCGATCTCACCCAGCACATGAATAAATGAAATGAGGCCTGACCACACCGGGAGCTCCATGCCTTACTCTTTACAAATAGTGTGTGGGTTCTTTTACGTCCCACTGGGTTGTGAACATTGAAGTGTTGTGAGACGGGGCCTACGGTTTATAGTCCTTATCCGAGAAGACTTGAAAGTCTTAACCATTTGCGGGTGCAATAACAAAGGCAGCACTTTCTCCTCAGTTGTTTTAAGACCCTGAGTGTTGGTCCGGCTGGAGTCGAATTCACGACCTCCCGCATGGCAGCCCGATGCTCAACCAACTGCATGAGCCACCGGTGCGCGGTGGGCGAAGGCGAAGCTCTGAGACTTCTCATAACTAGCCTGCGCCAGCTGGAGAAATTGTTGGCGCGAGAGGCAAATGCCGCGCGGAGAATGGGGAGTGGCGCCAACAATAGGGAGTTTTTGACGACGTTTTTGGGCCGCGGACGGCAACCGCAAATGAACATCTCGCATGCCACAGCAGTAGTGTCTCCCAGATTTTTTAACTATTAAATCATTTCTTAGGGAAGTAAGATACTTAGCAATATAAAGGTAATAGTGAACAGACAAGTTAAAATGGAAAACAGCTCACTTCCGGTTGCCATCCGCGGCTGAAATAGGCCTTGCCGGATTGTACTCCTAAAAGTGGCATATTTGCTACTAACAGTGCTCGAAATTTTGTCAAATTATGCCAAAATTATGCCAGAATTCCCAAATTTATGCTCCTGGTTTTCGAAATTATGCTCAGAAAATGACGTAGATTCTGTAGATATAGGCGCGCAATTAAAAAAAGTCTCTGTTACGAGCCTGAAGGCACCATTAAGGCCAGCGCTTATCTCCGGTTTCCGTAGCATGAAGCGACTAGGAGTATTTATGCTCCCCCCTGGATAGAATGCTGCAGGGTTACCCCCAGAATTACGCCGGTACCCATTTATTCACCTGGGTGGAGAGAGGCACCGTGAGAGTAAAGCGTCTTGCCCAAGAACGCAACGCAATGTCCCCGGCCAGACTCGATCCGGAGTCGAGCGCACTAATCATGAGGCTACCGCGCCTCCCACATAGGCGCGCAATAACGACACCAAATTATGATGTTTTTCAAATAAGCTGTCGTTGTAAATTTACGTGTGTTTTATGGCCCTCTCGACTCCTCCAAAATGTTAACCGCGCACGCAGAATTCGCCAAAAGAGGCCTAGTAACTAAGCATGTGAGAACAAAGTCAATACTACTATTAGCTTAGCTAAAACACGCATTGCAAGAACATACTACCTAAATTTAATTCATTTCTGTAGAAAATACACCATATTTACTAAATTTTATAAATTTATGCTCCAAAAACTGCTAAAATTTGCTAATTTTGCCGTCGCAGTGCCCGTTAAAAAAAATATGCTTTTTTGCTCCAATTATGCCAAAAATTATGCTAGCACAATCCGCCAAGGCCCAGGCTCAGAAACGTCGCATTCTTACACTCCCTAAAACCGCCAGCTATATACGCAGGAAAACTCAGAACAAACTCCTCAAAAACAACATTTGAGGAAAACAATTGCAACTTCAGAGTTCATTCATTGGCTATCCCAGCCATCTGGTTGAAGTTACTGAGACGTCAGAGACAAAAGGAGCAACAGACGTGACTTCCCTTCGTCACGCAATATCACCTATCAGTGCCTGATAGGCCACTTCGGAAAATATCATGATACTCCTTGTTTGTCCCCCCAAATTTTGCATAACAATTGTTTCCAGTTTCTCCAGCTTGGGACTTAACAATGATCCCAAGAGAAAACAAAAGTGGACTTGTGATTCAATGCTATTTATTAAATTCTAATATTTCTTTCCTTTGCACATTTGTACCTGGTCAACTTCATCGCAGTTAATTTCGATTTTCTCTAGGAGGTGATGCGAACTGTGAAATCACTACAATTCTGTCTACATCTGTTTCATCACAATGTGTCATCCACAGTGGCCATGAATGAACTAAAAACCTAAAGTCTTGCTTCATGTGGTCAAAACTGAACTCTGAAAGGTGACCGCCATTTTCGAAATCATGCGAAAGTTTCAAATAAAAAGCAAACGATCACCTGAGCTCAGTTGCTTCGAATTCGATGGCGCGATGGCCCGAGTTCGGGACGGGATGACTCCGGGATTCTTATCAAGCGGGTAGTCTTCTATCCCTGGGTTATGCACATTTGTTGACTACGAAGAAGAAAAAAATCTCAATTGGTATGCCTATGTCATCCCACGTAATTAAAATTGAAAGGGCACTGTTCCCCTGAATTAAATTAAGCTGAAGCGAGTCGGAACCAGGCAAAATAGTAAAAACATGCTATGGGCGAAAACACATAACATGATAATAAACATCGTAATGACCTATATTGGCCGAGGCAAAAGAATGTTTGCGAATCAAGAAAATTCTAAGGTCACGAGAAGTATGACGTAATGCGTATGACTCAGCTTGTTTCCAAAGCATTTCAAGCTTAGGGGGTTACATTCTTTTGGACTATTTCCAAATTTACGATAGTCGTCTCATAAAGTTTGACATGAAACGAGAACCATGCTTTCAACACACCCACGACTTGTAACCACGATCCACGACCCACAACCGTAAGTCAAACTCTTTCAAAAATGATCTCATCCCAGAGGAAATTAATATTGCATGAAGATCTATCGGCTTCTGGGTTGAGTCATCAATACTAATATGGGATCTTTGTTTCCACTTTTTGCCTCCTTAGTTTTTTAATCAATCAGCCGAGAATAAAGTACTGAATATTGAAAGTGCATTGTATAATGAATTGAACCCGATTGAACACCGTATAACTTATAAGATTTTGCTGACTCAGACTTTCAAGTGCTTTTATTTATTTATTTTTTAAATCTGGCTCCATCCTAGTAGTAGTAGTAGTAGTAGTAGTAGTAGTAGTAGTAGCAGCAGTGGTAGTGGTAGTGGTAGTAGTAGTAGTAGTAGCAGCAGCAGTGATAGTGGTAGTGGTAGTAGTAGTAGTTGTTAACAATAATGTTACAAAGAATGCATGGGATCATTAGCGCTTTTGCCACCCAAGAATTTATCAGTTTTTGATGGCTAATAACTGGCTCGTTATCAAAACTAAAAGGCTTAAAATTGGAGGGTTATCTAAGTTTAATATGCTCTTTTACTTTTTGAAGTCAATTTGTAAATGTATTATGCCTTCTGCGAGCAAAGTGTAAACAATGACGTCAGCAAAGATGCCCTTAACTTAATATTTTAAGGACGGTACCTACTAATTAACAATATTTTTGCCCCGGTGTGTGATTATGCAGCAAATGTAGATCTTAACAAGTGTTATTGAAATCCAAAAAGAAAATTGGGGGTAATCACGCATTTTTCAAAGATAATTCATGAATAATATTTGTAAAAAGCTTTAAAATACAAAGCAATGTATGGCGTTCTTTCTCAAATTGAAGCTTGTTTATCTCTGAAAAATGCATGGTTACCCCCAGTTTTCATTTTGGATACCAAGAGTACTTACTAAGATCTACTTTCTCCGGGTAGTATTAAACCGCGCAAAAGTATCCCTGTATTAGTAAGCATCACCGATAGGAAATCCGAGTATCTCAAGATGCGCAGAACGTATGCGCAATAACAATAGTAGGCACCGTCCTTAAGTCGACCACGTATTCTCGGCGGTTTTATACTAGTCTCAGGTTGTGACTATGCCAGATATGTTTACTTGAGACACGAACAAGATTTTGAATTTCACAATTGGTGATATTACAAAGACGTCAAATGATTAGAAGCTTCAACAGCCAATAAATCTCCGGTTGAACATTTAATTATTAATAATAGCAAAGAGGAATATAATGATAAACATCACTACCGTTGGTTACTTTAGTCAGACGACTAAGCGCTGTCTAAGATTGGATAGAGCACGTATGCGTGTCTATCAAATGGCCAACAAATCCTTAGTGCCAGAGTAACTATGAGTTCTACGTGACAAGCGGCGTTGCGTGACTTCGGACTTCTGGAAAAAGAAGATTCATGATTTTTAAACTTGTTCCCATTGTCCGTGTGCTGGTTTAATGCCTCTACGTACCATAATGGTTTTGACAGCGTGAATAGTGCTATTTTAATTAATCGTAATAACTCGCTTATCGATTGGCATATGAAAGAAAGCGATAGTGGATCTCGAGCTCGTTTGATGCCGCGGACTCCCTATTAAGGGAATTAACTCGTAAAAGTTGAACTCGCCAACATTTGCTGCTACTCTGTCAGGGAACGTAGGACTTTTAGTGACGAAACTTGCAAAGGACTTGTTCCATTTCGAAGTCTTCCGTTCTGCACGTTGTTAATGTGAAACGTTTATTTGAAAATCCGGTTTTAAAACACGTGCAACAATAAAGTTTTGCTCTTTGAAGACAAATTCCCCTGAAATAAATCAAACTTCACGCGACCTTGAATCAATACAATATCGTTAAATATGAAAACTTTTAGATTGAGAAGAATGTTTGGTCACGAGTGCTTGGCAGGCCAAAAGAATGGTTTGACGAGAAATCTGAACTGACTTCCCTCCTGCCACCAAATTTATTTTTAGTTTTTCTTTCGTGGGTCAATGCCTTCGTCGCTCGGATCTTGGAAAAAAATTCTGGTGCACCCAGGGGTAGGCGATGTTATATCCCTTGGTGACGAAGGAGTCTTCCGTACTTATAATAATAAAAAACTGCCTTGTTGGCAACTGCAAGGAGATTGAGCCTTGAAAGTGTTGGAAATGTGAAAAAGAGAATTATGTTAGCCTTTGGTCATTTGTTATGACTCTTCTAACAGTAGAAAAGACGGCAATTACAACAGCCAGAACATGATGTTGAAACTTTATAATAATAATAATAATAATAATAATAATAATAATGGCTTTATTCAGCATTTCCACAAGGTGGCTCTTCGTCTGCTAAGATATATCTTCTAAAATACAAATAAAGTTAAAAATATAAAAAGAGGTAAAATAAGTATATCTATTTAACAATGTATAATAAAGACGTTAAGCTGAAAGGTTATCTTTGATCTTTTTCATTAAAAGCTTAAAACTGATTAAAATCAACTAACGTCATATCATGGTCGACTTCCCGTTTTATATTTTAACTGAGCTGGCCCCTCAGTTTAAATTTAGAATGCATTGTAATAAGTGTTTTTCACGTTACGTCATTCACCTTCGTCTAACGTTAGTGGACGAAAATGTACATTTCATGAACGTTATCTGTTTATCCAGAGATTGGTTGCAAACCATCTACTGTTTCGATGTTGACAATTTACGAATAAAGGCGTCAAATGATTACACACCGAACAAAAGAAGCTTCAACTTTAATAATAGCAATGAGGAATATAATGATAAACATCACTACCATTGGTTACTTTAGTCAGATTAAAGCGCTGTCTAAGATTGGATAGAGTACACGTATGCGTGTCTATCAAATGGCCAACCAATCTTGTTGATTGACATGTTGGAAAGCGGCAACAGGGGGTAGTTACTATTCTTAAAGTAGTCGTCCCAAGCAATACATCCGCTGTAGTGTCGCAGCCGAGTTGTTGTATAGTTCCATACGATGGATATGCAAACACGGCTGGATAACATCGAGGAAGAAGTAACTTGTCCTGTTTGTGCGGAAATATTTTCGGATCCCAGAATTCTTCCGTGCTTGCACAGTTTCTGTTTGGAATGCTTAAAACTATGGTACCGGAAAAACCAATCCACCAACAATCCGCGTTACGATTCAATAACCTGTCCGACTTGCAGAGGCGTTAGCAGTCTGCCTGAAAGCGGTGATCTAAACGATCTCCCGCTCAGCTTTTACCTCAACGGCTTGGTGGATGTGTTAGCCGTCAAAGATAGCAGCAACACTCACGTTACGTGCGGAGATTGCGGCGAGAAAAGCTCCGAGGCGTCGTATTGCTTCCAGTGTTGCATATTTTACTGTGGAGAGTGCATAAGTGCACACAAAAGAATGCGAGACACGAAAAATCATCGAACGCTTGCGCTAAAAGATTTTCAAGAAAAAGACTATGATGACCTATTGAAGCGACCCGCGTTTTGTCCAAAACAACGACATCAGAAGGAAGAATTGAAATACTACTGCAAAAACTGCAAAACAGCAGTCTGCCAAGTATGCAGCTCTTTGGAACATTCCGGTCATGCTATGGAGCACGTGGAAGACGAGGCCAACAGGCAGAAGGAACAAATACCATCTTTGGTGGGAAAGCACAAACAGAACTTGCAACACGAGAAAACCAAACTTAGTAAACTCTGCAGAGACAGCGCAAAAGTTGTTCAGCACCGGGAAGATTTAAAGGGAAACATCCAGAGGTATGCAAAAGAGTTGATTGCTATTATCAATACAAAGAGGGATCATTTGATTGCTGAGGCCGAAAACCAAGCAAAAGAAACACTGGACAGTCTGAAAGAGAAAAAGATCAAAATTGAGGGTCGCATGAAGATGATTGAAGAAGCACTGGAAAAATCAGATCTTCTTATTTCCAGAGGAACAAATGCAGAGATAATCCAACTAAAGCAATCGTTGGAATTCATCACTAAGGAAGTTGATAACGACAAGCCTACATACCCTGACCCTGTGGAAAGTCTTCCGATATTGGTTTTGGTCAGAAATGAAAATTTGCTGGAGTCAGTCCACGACAAAGAATTTGGTTGTCTAGAGCTGCTAGTGCACCAAGCGAAAGCCAGCCAATCATCTGCTGATGGCAAAGGACTAAGTGATGTGCTTGCTGGATGCGAAGCCCAATTTACTTTAACAACAAGAAATGAAGAAGGGTTGCAGTGTTACAATACACGTGACCAAGTTGAAGTAGAGTTCCGTGATGAAGAGGGCCAGGAGTGTGACGCAAAAGTTCAGGTTAAGAATAACGAGGATGGATGTTATAATGTCACTTATTGTCTCAAACATCAGGGACAATATTCAGTTCAAATCAAGGTAAACGGAGAATTGGTTCACGGCAGTCCTCGTGATTTGCTGGTGAAAGCTCGCGAAAAAGCTCATAGCATCGCAGACCTACCTTCTATGAGTAGTGCTGGGCACCTGCAACGTACTGGCTCTCTGCATTCCTTACCTGAGCGTCTCCTTGGGCATGGAGTTCACCCACAGGCTTTGTTTGTGAATTCATTTCAGGCCAAACCTGTTTTGTCCTTTGGAAAAAAGGGTTCACGCAATGGACAGTTTCGCTATCCCTGGGGAGTGGCAATAAGTCACATGGAGGAGATAGCTGTAACTGACTCTGAAAACCATCGGGTGCAAATCTTTGATATGTGTGGCAATCACTTGCGATCATTCGGCTCCCAAGGTAATGGCCGCGGGGAATTTTGTATTCCCCTTGGAATTTGCTTTGATAAAGATGACAATGTTTTCATAGCAGATAGTGGTAACCATAGAGTCCAAATATTTACTGCAGAGGGGCGGTACATGGGAATGTTTGGCTGGACTGGAAACCGTGATAGTCACCTCTCTAATCCATCTGGTCTATCACTGGATGCCAATGGAAACATCATTGTGGTCGATTCAGGGAATAAACTGATCAAGATCTTTTCTACAAATGGTCGGTTGCTAAAGAAGATTGGTGGTGCAGGCTTATTTACCAATCCCGTTCACTGTGTTCAGTGTGATGACTATTTCATTGTGTCGAGCAGCGATGAACACTGCATTAAAGTATTCGGTGGTGAGGGTGACTTCAAGTATCAGTTTGGGAACCAAGGAGGAGGGGATGGTCAGTTAAAGTTTCCCTATGGTTTAACATTGACAAAAGCAAAACAGCTGATGGTTTGTGATTGGGGAAACAACAGAATCCAAGTGTTTGAATTGGGTGGACAATTTGTGTGCAAGTTTGGATCAAAAGGAAGAAGGTTAGGAGAATTTGATCATCCAATGTCTTCCGCCATTCTAAGTAATGGAAAACTTGTAGTGTGTGATTCTCGTAACCATCAAATTCAAATGCTTGAATAGCCCATGATGAGTTTTACTACTTGCTTATCATTCTAGGATTTTCATCCTATCAGGATGTAAAACTACTATGATGTGACTTGGAAAAAAAGAAACATTTTTTAAAGGTTAGACCGGAAAATATTCAGGCTTTGCCAGGTTGCTGTACATTAATAATTTGGCCAATTCAGTTGAACTATAATATAATTATAATATTATGGAGGAAAGGTTCATCCAATATTATTGAAGCTGGATTATCTTGATTCACTTTTTCTTGTTCTGTGGATGTAAATAATATTAATAATAAAATTAATAGATATAAAAACGTTCAACTTTGTTAACAATACTTATTATTGTTAAAAAAGTTGAAAGTTTTTCATCTCTACATTAAGGTTTGTTCTTGTTTTGTTCTGTGAATACAAAGTTAATATTAACAAAGCTGAAATTTTTCACATCTTTATAAAGTTTCTTCTTAATTTTCAATACAAATTTTGTCATAGGTAGGGTGATTATAATAGTTGCTGTAGGGCCTTAAGGCCAGAGTCATTACCAAGACCAGGAAACGAACCTACAACTAGGTTGCTGTGGCCACAATGCAGAGACAATTGCGACTTTTTTGCATAGAGCAAGTTTCAATCAAGTGTCATAAAGCCAAAACCAAAGTAATAATTATTACTTTGGCCAATCGAAAAGGACAGAGACAATCCAGTAAACCACTCAAAACTCAAAGTAATTACACCTAGCTGACACAAAGCACGGACAAATGTGCACACGCAAGCCACGATTGGATTTGGTTTCACTTCTGATTGGTTCAAAAAGTGGGGCGAGAACTTTGAACCAACCACTGAGTTAAGTAATGCAAAACCGAAGCAATTCGCTAATTACTTTTGACACTCAATTGAAAACCGCTCCAAGGCCAGAGTCATTACCAAAACCAGGAAACAAACCTACAACTAGGTTGCTGTGGCCACAGTGCAGAGACAATTGAGACTTTTTCGCATAAGTGATGAAATAAGCAAACAAAGTTAATGTTTTCTTGGACTTACAGGCTACCATTGCAGCTCTCTATGTGTTTACTTGCCTCAAAGTAACAGCATGGTGAGAGGAGGGTCATGACAAAGAAATTGTCATGACAACACCCTGCTTGTAGATGACATGATTTGAAATAAATATTATTTTTAGTGAGTGCTAGCTGTTATCCCCCTCTGTCATTCATATTAAGACTTAAATGAAAGATTGCCATTTATCTAGAGTAGAATTCAACTCTAAGAAAATCAGTTTCTGGTTAGCAACATTGACAAAGTATGTGGAAACTGTGGCAAGTAATTCAGACAAAAGAATTTTTAACAATTTATTTGCTGTCTTCATTCTGAAATAATATTATCCACTCACTGAAAAATGTCCCATTAACCCTTTCACCCCCAAACCAGCCTAAACTGGCCATACTTAAGTACTTTTCTCTAATGCCAGATGACTCTACTCATGAGACGTCAATGGGGAACCCCCCAGGAGTTAAATCCCCAAAACACAAAAAGTGAAGAAATGGTCCCAGTTGTTCAGAGGCTGGTCGATAAATCACTATCCTGGGTAAAGTTTGTGTAAACATCTTTACTCAGATGTGCTTAGAGTGTGCACATTCTTGGTTACGTTTGCAATTTTTATATACAAATAATTATTTTTGCACAGATTGAAAATGTCAGATAGCTTATCTTAGTGACTTATCCACTGGATATTAAAAGTGACCTGGCCTTTGAACAACTGAGGCCTGGTGTTAAACCTGAGTGTCATAAAACATCAGTCGGTGTTTCACCAGAGTGTTGTGAAACAATGCACCAAGTAATTAGTTTGCCCAATCACAAGGATCCAATCGGCATTCGTTCAGCTGACATTAATTAAAGTGATTAAGAGGGGATGCAGAGGACACACCACTACCACAACCACCACCACCACCACCACTACCACTACTACTACTCCTACTACTACTACTACTACTACTGCTACTGCTACTACTACCACTACTACGACTGCTACAACAACTACTACTACTACTACTACGACTAGGACCACTACGACTATGACCACGACCACTACCACTACCACTACCACCACCACTACTACTACTACGACTACGACTACTGCCACTACCACTATTGCTACCACTACTACTACTACGACTACAACGACTACGACCACGACCACTACCACCTCCACTACTACTACTACTACTACTACTACTACTACTACTACTACTACTACTACTACGACTATGACTACTACTACCACCACCACTTCTACTACTACTACTACGACTACGACTACTACCACTACCACTACAACTACTATGACTATTACGACTACCACTACTACTACTTCTGCTACCATTACCTCTACTACTACGACTACGACGACTTCGATCACGACGACTACCACCACCACTACTACTACGACTACGACCACGACCTCTACCACTACCACTACTGCTACCACTACTACTACGACTACGACCACTTCGACCACGACCATTACCACGACCACTACCACTACCACTACTGCTACTACTACTACTATTACTACTACTACCACTACTACTACCACTACTACTACTACTACTGCTATGACTGCTACGACTACTACTACTTCTACTATGACTACTACTACTACTACTGCTACCACTACTGCTACCACTAGCACTACTATTACGACTACTACGACGACTACGACAACTATGACCACGACCACTACCACTACCACTACTACTACTACCACTACGACTACTACTACCACTACCACTACTACGAGTACTACGACTACGACTATGACCACGACCACTACCACTACCACTACCACCACCACTACTACTACTGCTACTACCACTACCGCCACCACTACCACTACCACCACCACTACTACTACTACTATGACTACGACTATGACTACTACTACTACTACTACTACTACTACTACTACTTCTACTGCTACAACTACCACTACTGCTACCACTACTACTACTACGACGACTACGACCACGACCACTACCACCACCACTACTATTACTACTAGGACTACGACTACGACTTCTTCCACTACCACTGCTATGACTACTACGACTACGACCACAACCTCTACCATTACCACTACTGCTGCCACTACTGCTACCACTACTACTACGAATATGACCACTACGACCACGACCACGACCATTACTACTACCACTACCACTACCGCTACTACTACTACTATTACTACTACTACTACTACCACTACTACTACCACTACTACTACTACTACTGCTATGACTGCTACGACTACTACTACTTCTACTATGACTACTACTACTACTACTGCTACCACTACTGCTACCACTAGCACTACTATTACGACTACTTCGACGACTACGACAACTATGACCACGACCACTACCACTACCACTACCACTACTGCTGCCACTACTGCTACCACTACTACTAC
>NC_090871.1:10411477-10446477 GCF_036669935.1 Montipora foliosa
AATAACACAGAAGTTGATCGTGAAATTCTGTAATACAGATTGAAACAAAGTGTTTTACGATTATTTGCTACCTATGTTCTCTCGTCTCTCATTAGCCAAGGGCTGAAAAAAAAGCGAGAGATCCTGGGAAGAGAGAACCCTTGCGTGGACATCAACGGTTTCTTGGTGTAAAACTTGAGAGCCCTGGGGAATATGCCCAGGTTCCACACTGGCAGTGTTGGCACTCAGTACTATCGCCCAATCTGGTTTGACTGGTTTCGGCCCGAAAGATTCGTCTATAAAAAACAAATTTACAAAACACGTTTCTTATTTCTTCCCTAGTTTTCAGTTGAAATTTCCGAAAATTATGCTTTTGCCAGAGACAATTGGTTGATCAAAGTTGCCGAGTCCATAAAAATTTGTTCCAACACAATAAGTTGCCAAAAGTTGCCGAGCACAATCTGTAGAACCCTACCGTACGGGAATTCTTGTTGTATACATTTAAATGATATCCCGGCGCTTTTGTTTTCGTCTTAGTGGCTTTGGGGCAAAAGAAAGTCTTATGGCCCACGTTGAATAATTACGACTAGGCAGTCGTATATCATTCGAAATGTTTCTCAGAAAAGCGGAAGTCATGTGTGACGGGAACTTTCTTCGAAATCACGTGATTAACAACTCCCAGAGAAATCGATTGTCTGGTGGACATTGCTCTAGTCCATTAAACCTTGCCGTTCCACCATATTCAAGGTAAATTTCCAAACTCCGAGGAAGAGGAGAGTAATTATACTAAAGGTAAAATTCTTTGGATCGTCAGTAATAGAAAAAAATAGGTCTGGCATTCATAAAATCTGTCGCAGATTCATAATGAGGAAATAACTTGATGAAATTAGAAAATTTGCTTTATTTTTTTGTAGGAAGCCTGATTTCAGCACTGGAGTTCAAGAACTTCAAGCCTTCAGTTATAAGGTAGTGGCAAGTGAAAAGTGCATTATCAGTAATAGTTTCAAGCTTCAGTTAAACTTTCCCGCTGTACTATTTTTTGTGCGATGTTGTTCGGAGATTTGAATGTTCTTTATTTTCCTTAAAGTGAAAAGAGTCTTTTGAGGTACGTGGGAAAGTGCAAAATCGATTTATAGAGATGCTTGCCTTACTAAAAGAATATGTTTAACTCTTCAGCTATGTTCTTCCGTAATTCTTTACCATTTTGTAAGGCTTTCAGTTTTTATTCAATATTCATGGTGAATAATAAGGAGCACCCAACGAGTAATTTCCGTAAATATCTGTTCGGAAGGAAGGTTGGCCATAATTTTTGATTATTCCAACTCCGACTTTCTAGGCGCATTACGAGTTTGGACATATTTCTAAACAGATTTCCTTGATATTTAGCAAAAGTAGTGATTAGTCTGAAGAGTGCCTAGAACTTTCGCAACCAAATCGAAGAACGCTAGACTGATTTTTCCGATCTGGGTAAGGGTTAACTGTGATATTGAAAATAGCATAAAATTGTAGGATTTATAACTTCTATCAAATTAGCCAAAGTCCATTTGAGAATCATATTTTAAGCAAACGTCCCTTAAAGAGTCGGGGGAAAAAGTACAACTATGTAATGTAAAATTTTTGATCAGACCCGTGTCACCGACGACTACTAGAACTTTCGGACGAGGCAAAAAAGCCACCTAGAAATTTCTTAAGACCTGAAGTTCCCCTAGAAAATCCGAACAGATAATTATTTTGTAGGGCAGCTACAAACTCACTAAACGAGCTTTTAAAGTGTTATGGAAAGCATTTTACGTATTAAATTCTGATGAATTTTACGACATTCGATCATTGGGTGCCCCTGAATAATGAGGGAAAAGGAGTCGATCATGAATAACCACAAATATCACGTGTTGTTTCGATGATAAACGTTAAAAATATTTGTGACCCTAGCAACTATCGGCCAATATCGTTTACCTGTATTTGCTGTAAACTGTTAGAGCATATAATCACTAGTTCAATTATACGGCATGCCAGTGACCACGGCATCCTTTATCCTTTGCAACATGGCTTCAGGACTGGGAGATCATGTGAGACTCAATTATTAGGTTTAAAAAAAATGACCTTGTTAACGCCATGCACGACGGTCATCAAACAGAAGCTTTATAAATTGATTTTAGCAAGGAATTTGATAAGGTTAGCCATGGGCTCCTTATTAGAAAGCTGAATCATGACAGTGCCTGTGGTTGTACCAATTAATGGATTGAAGCCTTCCTGACTAGAAGATCCCGAAAGGTTGTCCTGGAGGGAGAATTTTCTGACAGTACGCAAGGTCTCTCTGGCGTTCTACAAGGTTTGGTACTCAGGCCGTGCCTATTTCTTTTCTACATTAACGATCTACCAGACTCCTTAGTCTCCATTGTTAGGCTGTTCGCGGGCGACACTATTGTATACCTGACTATTCATGCTGATAGCGATTGTCAAGTCCTCCAAGGTTATCTTGATAGCCAAGGTGTTTAGGAAAAAGAATGTAAAATGAAATTCCACCCGGACAAAAGCAAGGCTCTTTGTATAGGGCGTAAGCGCAGTTTTTTGCACCATGATTACATGCTACATGGGAAAACCCTTGCCACAGTTGAGTCAGCTAGCTATCTTGGTGTTACCTTAATTAAAGATCTTAATTGGAACGAACACGTTAATCGCACTTCTGATAAGGCCAATAAAGCGTCCAGGTTTCCTTCGAAGAAATTTAAGAATTAGCTCGTTTGTTCTTACGACTTTGGCATACAATAAACTCGTCCGTCCCACAATGGATTATGCCGTCATTGTGTGGGACCCTTACACAAAGACGAACATCGACAAGCTGGAAATGGTTCAGCGGAGGGCTGCTCGCTTCGCCCTGAACATATATCATAATACATCTAGTGCCAGTGATGTTACAGCAACTTGGGTGGGCTTCACTTCAGGAGAGAAGGATGGTGCTACGGCTGTGTATGTTTTACAAGATTCAAAAGGGTATGGTGTATCTGGGCACACAAGAGCCTTTGCTCACCGTGACAACGACTAGATCTTCCACACACCTTCACTGTAGTAGCTATAAAGCCCCCTTTTCTCGTACTTCACACCATCAAATGTTTTACACGATTGGAATAAACTACCAGATTCTGTTGTATTGGCCCCAAGTCTAGAAACCTTAAAGAACCGGATGTGGGACTATCTTCTTGATAGACTCTGACCAAATATGTTTTCTAAATTACAAACTCTCACTTGCACAGACATTGTTTGATTTTACGCTTGCACATTCATTTGCATGTTCATACCTGCGCTTCTTATTTCTCATACTACACGCTCACGAGAATCTTCTTATGAGAAGAAGGTGGGCCGCACGGTAAGAAGAACAAGAAGAAGAAGAAAAAAGTAATGAAAAGCAAAATTGTGTGACCTGTCATCAAAGAAATGATTCCAAGAATCACTTCATTGGCCAAGAGAAATAGTCAGTATGCTTCAAAGAGGACTTGATTTGCAACATTAATATTCTTTCATCCACAGGGTAAGAGCAAAAAGAGACTATTCGTGTTTCATTCCATTTCAAAATTTTATTCTCTCCCATAAAGATACATAGCAACCAATTCCTCTGCTCGCATATAGCTTAGCTAGTCGTGCCGGGCAGAGGACACTTGAACATAAAGTAATTCCATAGGAGGAGATTAAGAAAAGAAAGAAAAGGAAGGAAAGAAAAAAGGAAAAAAAAAAAGAAAAAAAAGGGAAGATAGATCAATATAAACGATACAGAGATGAATTAGAGTTATTACAATACGTTACAAACTTACAGAATTGCAACCCTATTTTACATTCTATTAGACTATCTTGCCTAATTTATTAACAAACGTAGGTGTATCAGTATCCTCCAATTCCAGAATACTTAAAAGGAGCTGATGTAACAGTGAGAACAAAGTGTCTCAATCTTGAGAGAATTCCAAGAGATTTGCTGATATTTGAGGAGATAAATAATATATTGTATTTCCAAGTGAGGTTTGAATCGATAAAAATACCAAGGTATTTAGCAAAGTCCTTACTCCCTAGAAGAATTAAGGAATTTTTATCATGATCAAAGAGTTTTATGGTTTCGTCGAAGTTCATTCGTTTCTGGTAAGGCCGGAAAATTACAAGATTAGATTTCTTTGTGTTGAGAGATAATTGGTTTACCATTAGCCAATTACATACACTGGCGAGTTCTTTGTTGACTGTTACTTCTAGCGAGCGCAGATTCTTATCAGCATAGAGAAGGTTCTTATCATTAGCAAACAGAAAGAAATTCAATTGATTAGACGAATAGGATATATCATTAATGTATAACAAAAACAACAAAGGACCCAATACAGAACCTTGCATTGGGGAACACCACAGGAAGTAACCTCAGTCAGTATGAGCAAAATCATCTATTAGCTCTACCTCTTATGCCGTAGTGTTCCTGTTTGTACAATAGAATATCATGGTCTAATGTATCAAAGGCTTTTTAAAGATCTCTAATTATTCTGCATGAGTAACATTTTTTTATCGAAATCAAGTTGTATTTTTAACAATATCAACCAGGGAATGCCCCAACGACGCAGAACGTACCACACTAACCACTTCATAAATGCGGAAAGTCTTCGTTGTTGGGAGACCATTAATTGAAATTGCTTCATAGTAATCATTGTTAGCTTTTGTTAGCTGTCCAGGTCCATACCATTTTTCGATTCAAGCAGATTCTTTAACCGTACAGGAATTCTTGTTGTATAGTGATAAAATATAGCCTCTTTTATTTTTCGTCTTAGTAGCTTTGGGTCAAAACTTAAAGACCCACGTTAATTTACTTTCGACTCGGCAGTCGAGTGTTTGAAAAGTTTCTCAGAAAAGTTGAACCTTTCCGCTGAAATCACGTGATTGACAATTCCCAGAAAAATCGATTGTCCAGTGGATATGTTATCTTGCCGCTCGGTATTTAGCTTAAATTTCCGACCTCTGAGGAAGAAGACAGTAATTATATCAGTTTGAAGATAAAATTCATTAGATTGTCGTCAGTCATGGAAAAATTGGGAAATATGGGTTACAGTTTGAAACTTATCTTGGAAACACCTCCTAACCTTTCCCTATGTGCAACATTTTTGTAGTACAAGACATTTCCGAGTAGTATATAAAATGCGTGATGTGGCTGAAATAGTTCTTATTCAGGTTTCATAGGACGAAACTATGGTTTCTCAACACTTTTCGATCCTTTTACAAGCTCGAACGATCCAATCATTGTAAATACTCGGTGCCAGACTCATCGCTCTGTAAGGAAAGCTGGGAATTTTTTATTGTTAAATTTCCGTGTTCTTGGCCAGCTCGTAAAGAAAGGAAAAGATCGTTAAGAAATTCAGGAGGGTAACTAACCGCCCAAGAAACCATGCTCCATAAATATTCTATTCTGGTGTGAAGACTTCAGCTTGATTGATAACACTACCTAGTAACCCTTGCCTCGCCTTGTCTTTCACGACCAACTTTTTAGGCCCTTTCGTATCGATCAGATATAAATTCTTCTCAGACTGAAAAAAAGATTAAACTGAAAGGCTGGGTGCTACAAATTATTACATAAATTGTCTTGACAGGATGATACTTGCCCGTCTTGCTCCCTCAATAAATGGACTAGCCCCAGAATATTTACGTCTTTTTTTTTGTTAACGCCATACTGAATATCATCTGTGAAATTTAGAGGGCAAACTTGCCTTGCGGCCCATTCTGCAACTGAAACAGATGATTTAAAGCGACGTTTTGTGTTACAGTGGGGCTTCAGTTATGGAACAATTTACCTAAACAACTAAAGAAAACTGGCACTACTAAGCAATTCAAACGATACATCAAGAACCAAGGTAACTGACTTATTATCTGATTCCCACACGGCAATCTTTTAAAACAATTGTAAGCATTTTTTGAAACAATTTTTTTAACTTAGCTGAAGATTGTCCGTTAGTTCAAATAAATAAATGATAATCCGCTGACACCTTTAGCCACTAATCGTGCCAAGAAGAAATCAAGATCATTTTAACACACATGATCTTCTTGATGCTTTTGTTTAGCAAATGCTCGCTACTGTATTCATCCTTAATGTCCCTTACCACTTGATGTCCCTTACCCAGCTATGTTCCCAAAAACGTTTGACAATCTTCAGCGAATCTTGCACTCTGGCCCTTTGTAGCAATCATGAAACTACCTGTTCGATGAATATATGAAAATATTTCGACAAATGGTCTAGATAGCAGCAACAATATAGATATTCGTATAAACATAACAACTTTCTTTAATTTTCCAGACATGTTTCGACGGTACATCCGTCATCTTCAGTGTTACATATTTTGAAATCGCCGTTGAATTTAAAGCGCGCGCGATCTTACAAACTTCGTTACATTGCGTTGTCAATATTGCGTATTAAATCAAAACAGAACAAAACAAAAATTTAAATGAGTGACGCTTAGTTCCTTACAGGGAGAGAGTCAGGTTAATGTGTTTCACCTGCTGGTTGAGATCGGGCTTCTCCCATTTTATATACATGGATTCCTTAAGCTTCACTTGGTACTTAGTGGCTGCAGAGTCCAGGATCTCGAAGCAATCCTGTGTGCAGGATGCCTTACAAGACTCTGAACTCTGCAGATGTTTAAAAACGTTCGAAGATCTGTCTGAAAGTAAGTGCTCGCGCACTCGTGTGGAGAAGTGTCGGCTGGTTTCACCAACATAACAAGCATTACAACTTGCACACGAAAATTTATAGACCACACGCGTGCGAAGCCCTACAGGGACAGCATCTTTCACATTAAAAAGACTCCTGACTTTGAAAGTAGTGAAGACTAACCTTATATCAATAGGTTTACATAACCGATTAGCAAGTTTGCGTATACACCTCTGTGCCGTGACTGAGAAGTGCCCAACGTAAGGGATTTTAAAGAAAAACTTAGGTGTTTCCTGGGGCTCGATTCCTGAATGAGACTGTGTTTTCCCTCCCTTGACTGCTGTCTGAATATATTTAGAAATATATTTGTTGATAAGGTTTTCAGGGAAGAGATTCCTCCGCAGAATGACAGACAATTTTTGAAGATCAGTATGGAACCCCATCCAAGTGTTGTTTATCTTAAAAGTTCTATCAATCAAGGTTTTGATTAACCCCAGTTTGTAGGTAAAGGGGCAAAAACTCAGATAACTGGTGAGCAAACCTGTGAAAGTTTTTTTCGGAAAACGGTGGTTACACTTTGGTGCGGGTCAGTGTTATTGATTAGAACATCTAGGAAAGGTAGAACATGGTCAGCCTCCCGTTCCATTGTAAAGCGTATATTAGGGTGTTGATTGTTAATGTAATTGAAGAAAAGGGTTGCATCCCGTTCAGAGCGGAAAAGGCAAAATGTATCGTCTACGTAGCGACGATAGAATAAGACCTCTGAATCCCCGTATTGATCCAACCATATATTCTCATGGTGACCCATAAAGAGATTGGCTAGAACAGGGGCAAGGGGGGACCCCATGGCTACACCATCCACCTGGTCATAGAAGTTACCCTTGAACAGGAAGTGAGTTTCCTTGGTAGCAAACTCAAACAACCTTACGTTGGGCACTTCTCAGTCACGGCACAGAGGTGTATACGCAAACTTGCTAATCGGTTATGTAAACCTATTGATATAAGGTTAGTCTTCACTACTTTCAAAGTCAGGAGTCTTTTTAATGTGAAAGATGCTGTCCCTGTAGGGCTTCGCACGCGTGTGGTCTATAAATTTTCGTGTGCAAGTTGTAATGCTTGTTATGTTGGTGAAACCAGCCGACACTTCTCCACACGAGTGCGCGAGCACTTACTTTCAGACAGATCTTCGAACGTTTTTAAACATCTGCAGAGTTCAGAGTCTTGTAAGGCATCCTGCACACAGGATTGCTTCGAGATCCTGGACTCTGCAGCCACTAAGTACCAAGTGAAGCTTAAGGAATCCATGTATATAAAATGGGAGAAGCCCGATCTCAACCAGCAGGTGAAACACATTAACCTGACTCTCTCCCTGTAAGGAACTAAGCGTCACTCATTTAAATTTTTGTTTTGTTCTGTTTTGATTTAATACGCAATATTGACAACGCAATGTAACGAAGTTTGTACGATCGCGCGCGCTTTAAATTCAACGGCGATTTCAAAATATGTAACACTGAAGATGACGGATGTACCGTCGAAACATGTCTGGAAAATTAAAGAAAGTTGTTATGTTTATACGAATTTCGACAAATGCAACTACGTAGAAAGTGACATACCCAAACCAACGACATTTAGGGTTCTATCGCTTCAATAATCCATTTCAATGTTCAACAACCAACGTTCAAATAAAAATTAAAAAAAAAAAAACACTTACAAGACTTTCTGAATCCCTCCAAAAGAATTGTGATGATTTGCTTTTGTATTTCAGAGAAGGATTTCTGTGACTGAAATATGAACTGAATGCACGTTAAGGAGGCTCGAAATAGTTTCACCTTTTTTCAAACAAGTAAACATATTCTGTCCTTAGATACAGTTGGGGTAATCATATCACGACGAAATTTGGCCAGCGTATTAAGTACCCATCATAGATTTCTCACATCACATTTTCCTCCAAAATAACGTTACCATGGCAACGATGTAAGGCATTTCTTGGAGCCTTAAAATCAAGATATACTGTCTTTTTTGAAAAAAAAACTGGACGGTGAAATCTTCCCATTCAGCTTTACCAGATAATGTTAGAAATAATCTCTAAAATATTTAGAATTCAACAAAATCTGTAGGTCAGTTTTTCAGAAAAATCAGCTTTTATGAAATGTGTCTCTAATTATTTTTTTCACCTACAGAATTTTTTTAAATTCGAAAGACACGTATAAAATAATCTAAGCTAACATGCAAAAAATGAAAAACAATTCACCGTCCGGAAGCAGAGATATAAACGAGTAAAGTTGCAAAATCAGGAAAAATGAGGGGGTTAAAAGATCAGCATTTACGCATGCGTCACCCGCTCATTCGAGTGCACGCGCGAGTGGAGCTACAGGCCACCACAAACGGATTTAAGTGACCATTAAACCGTTTGTGTATAATTTCCGTAGTTTTCGTGCATAGGAGATGTCTACTTATATTCCATATATATAGGAATTAGAAGTAAGGTGAGCGAAATTAGCGGTATTTGTTTATTTCTTGTGACCCATTTTCAATCATGAGTTGACGCGAGCAGCTTTTAGATTTGCGTGTGTGGCTTACGCGCGCTTAGCTGAAAACCCTTTCGAGCCTCCTTAACTGACTCGAAAGAAGTGTGGACCTAGCTGGTCAGCCTTTTTTTGCTAGCGTAATCGGGAAAGGCCTACTCGGGAGTATCCTCATATTATAAGCAGAGAATTCCCTTCCTATGTTTACTTCATTATCGTTGTCTTACCATGCAATCGTTATATTCACTTCTTAATGGCAAAACTTCACTTCCACAAAAAAGCTCTCCAAGTGCACTTTTCACAAATTATGCCATGTCACTCCATTAATACAATTTTCTTAGTATTCAAACAGGCTATACAATAGGTTTTGACGAAGGGCAGTAATTATAATAGGTAACCGAGTAGTTGCTTGGTAACCTATGCCGTTAACATCATTAGTTTCGTAAGAGGTAACTCAGGCAGCTAAGGACGCAGGAAGACTTCTGTTGAGTCGATGCTGCCAGGCTACCTTAACTAACACACTAAAAATCCAAAAGACGCTCTTCAGTTAATGGTAGCCTCAAAATAATGACAAAACCTTTAAACGATTTTTTGGCGATTAACAATTGGGCAAGGGAACTTGAAACGTTGGTTGAAAGCGCTATTGAAAAGCAGGAATCCGGAAACCAAAAAAACAAGACATCGGGTGTGTATCGCAATGCCGGCATGCTCAAATGAAAGCGGTAAAAAATCCCCATATTTCCACGCGCTTTGCAGTTGTGCGTGTTGGTTGCTCGGCTGTACGTAATTAAAGTTGTGTTAATTTCGAAGTATTACTAGAAAATCCAGATGCAGAACATCAGAAAGCTGTGTAGTGGTGTGTTTTGTGGGAAACAGACATCACAATTCGCCTCCGCATGGCAATTAGTGTCGGCAACGATGCCAGTGTCGTCACACTCGGAAAGAGGGTGTGTGCAACGATTGCAAGTAAACTCCATAACGGAGAGACTAGAAAAACACCTAAGACGCAAAAAAAAGTAGCTGATGAAGCGACCCTTCATTAGGCATTCGCAAAGCTTTCATATGACGCATAAATATGCATCTGCAAAGAAATTTACAACACTGTAATTGACACTTGTACCAAGTTACTATTCAGCAAACAGGATACACATCTCTTACCACGTGTACTTTGGTGACTGCTAAGGAAACCGACATGAATTATATCGAATTGCCTCTATCCATTCCCGTGATCGGACAAATGTTGCCTACATTTAAAGTGTTAAAACAGAAAACCGTACTTAAAAATTGAAAACATTGCATATGCAACGAACAGAAACAGAAAATTGAACCCTCCTTTAATTTGTTAGTAAAAGTGAGATAAAAAGCATTCATGCAGCAATTTGTTCCCTCATCACGTGCTGATTTTCTTCCTCTTTCTCAGTGCTTACGTCAGTGTATATTGACGGGTAATTCCGACGTTCAATCTCCATTTTCGGTTTCCGATTCCTGATTCCAGATTCCAAATTTCTGATTCCACATTTCCGTTTCGGGATTCCTGATTTTCCAGTTCGCCGAGGTGAGCAGCCTAAATTCGACGATTAGATAATTCAATTGTTTACTCCTCGCTTGAAATATTATAGAATGTAAATCTGAAACGATGTGAATGCTACAAACGTTTGTAAAGGTGAAAGTTATTGAATTTTAGCCAACAAATGTATGAAAGGTGCTAATGTCTGTAATATATTAGTTTGATACTATGTAAAGAAAAAAACCTGTAAATAAACCATTGACACTGTCCTTGTCATGTTATTGCCATTGCTATTGTTCCAGTCATTGTCATAGGCACTGCCATTGCTGTTATGATTATCATCGCCATTATCATTGATATTGTTATTGCCATTGTCATATTTGGGGTTATTTACCTTGTCACTATCGTTTTCATTGATATTGGCTTTGTCATGGTCATTAACATTGTCATTGCCACTTTTAATGTCTGTACTTTGCTCTTGTAATTGCCTTTGTCATTTCCAGTGTCAATGTCGTTGTCGTTGTTATTGTCATCAACATAGTTATTCTGAATGTTTTGGCCGCCGTACCTTAGCTATTGCTATTGACATTTGGCATTGTCATTTCCTTTGTCAATGTCATCGTCATCATTTGTCATTGTACATGACATCGCTATTGCTATTTCCCTTGTCACTGCTATCCCTATTGCCGCCCATTTCTTTTGCCATTGACATTGCCCCTGCTATTGCGATTGTTATTGTTATTAACATTGCAGTTGGCAATGCCATTGTCATAGCCGTGACACTGTCATTGCCATTGACATTGCAATTGTTTTTGTCATGGTTATTTATATTGAAACTCTCTTTGTTATGGTCATTGTCCTTGTCATTGCCATAGCAACTACCACTGTCACTGGCATTATCAAGTGTATTTTAACATAGTTCTCAACTTTCATAACTTTCAGTTGCATATATCGTCATGGCAAAGTACAATTCCTTCCTTTGGAACTTCAAAAAACCACCCTATGTAGTTCTTCTGGGTGATGCTGGAACTGGTAAGTCCACTATATTAGAGAAACTGACAGGAGAAAAAGGCAGGAGTTCAGGTGCCAACGAAAGTTTCACGAGGACCTCCGAGGTTTTCTGGGTTCCTGACGGCAGCCTGATCGTAGCCGACACACCAGGCAGCAACTCATTGAAAGATAAATTGGAGCACAACGTGGAAATTGCTGGCGCACTCAATTTTAGACCTGTCTCGAGAATATTCATTGTTGTTAAAGCTGAGACTCGCATTGATTCTGTGGTCGACAATGCTCGCAAGTATGCAGATTGCTTTCTAGAGCTTCCTATGGACGTGATTGGGGTTCTAGTCACCCATATGGATTTGGTAGACTGGACAGAGAAGGACTTCACGCCGCGGATAGAAGCTGAGCTTGGTATAGATGCGGTTGTCTTTTCTTGGATTACCATAAACCACGAGACACTGAAGGAAAAGATATTAAAGACTTGCACTGAAAACTATGACCTGACAGTGAATGATGAAAACTTTTTTAAGCTTTTCAAAATCCACAACAGTCATCGAAAGATTCTAACGTCCACCAGAGATGAAGTTAAGAAGTTTTCAAAGAAGAAGATGGCTTTCGATGAAGCAAGAAAAGCTTTCGATGGCAAAGATTTGGTTGACCTTGCTTTTGAGTTTCAGGCCTACATGACAGGTGAAATCGTTGAAGCACAGAAGAGGATGTCCGAGAAAAACAACTTTACATTTGAAGGTGATGGTGCAGCCAATGAAGCTGCTCACGTTGCTAACATGGCGAATCAACTTCGCCTGGTTCTCTACGGTATCAGAACGGAATGTCTCGGATACCAGAGTGCGCATGGAGTATCTGAATTGCGCAAATGTCCACACTGTGGTACCATTTGGACCAAGGTGGAAGGTTGCGACGGCGATACAACTTGCGGAAGTCGACCTGGCAATGTCAACGATTTCAGGGACCCAGCATATGCACAACTGGGCACCTTCTTGTTTAGGTGGCTTGATGACATGTTTGATATTAGCAAGGTCGGCCATAAGACGGTGAATTCTGAGAGAAGTTCTGGTCTACAAATTGGATGCGGAAAATCAATCAATTGGAAACAAATGGCAACAGTTGAGGTCCCGTCTGAATTCAGTGAAACGGTCAAGGTTGGAACAAGTGATATCAAGACCCTACCACCAGCTGCAGCAAATTTTCAAGAAAAGCTGGCTGTAAAGATAGATGCTGCCACAAAAAAGTTGAAACTACCAAAAGAACCACCCCAATCGTAAAGAAATCAGACTCGTCTTGCTTACTACCTGTACTACTTATGCCCTTTTTGAAACTCCAACAAACATTTTATGATCGAATACTGAACAGCAAAGCCAAAAAAGTTGAGGTTCTACGAAAAACTAATTTAACACGAAGTGGAACCATAACACAAATGCAACTAAGAAACAACAGCGGCAAGTTACCTTCAAATACAAAGTCAATTACAAGCTCTAAAAGCGTAAGCTTATGTGGTTGGCCAGTGTCTCGACCTCATAACCTCCCTTGCACTTTACCAGTATTCCGAAAAGCCTGGATAAAAGAGGTAATTCGTTCCCGAACCAAGACCTGTAGCCAACTACGAGGGGAAAAATGGCCACAAAAATGGCCTTTGATTAGTCGACTAAATCTAATGTCCTTTATCATTAGAAATTGAGGTCGTGAAACGTCGCTTACTCTACCACGTCAATTGACTTTAACGTGATGCGATCTGCAAGCATGCTGAAAAAGACCATAAGTTTAATCAAGTTTTCCACTTATTGACATTCCGATACTTTCATCTCTTTGTCCACAAAACTTTGGATCGCTTTGGTAGCTCTTTTGGTCGCCATTCGTAGTTAAATCCTTATGAAATAAACCATCATCTGGCTACTTTTGCCGTTTGCTACGTTTTGAAATTTGCAACATGGGCATTAAAAAGTGCGACAAGACGAGAGGGCTACCCCCCTTCAGGGCTTCCTTAGTTTTAGGAAGAAATGGTCACTAAATGACAACTTATTCCGGTTCATAGGCTATGCCAAGTGACATGAGATCAGACTTGCTCGAGGCTGACTCATCCAATTAAGGTAATTACAAGATCAGCTTTATCGTGACTGTTGCATTTTTTACAAAAACATGGAGTGGCTTGCAGATAGTTTTTTAAATATCTCCTTGGATTGGTCTGTTCTTCAATCAATAGTGGTACAAAAGACACATACGTATGGTGTGAAGATAGTGTCCTATGTATATTAAAAACATTACAAAAAACAAGGATTTTCCCTTGAAGGGAGCAATGAGTCTCTCTAAGCCCCCCTCCCCGGGGGGGGGGGGGGGGGGGTTGGAATCATATATGAAGGGACGGAGGTCTTCCTATAAGGAAAATGTCATGATATGATGCCGAGAAGGTCTTGTTTAGGGTTTCACGCGAAGAATTATATATTAAATATGTTTTAAATATGGTTTCGTTTGGGGGTCAAAAAATCCTGGGCGAAGCCTATATTGGTCTCCTCTACGGGTTTACCTCAAAATTTCCGACGAGCATCCTCACCCCTCCATATGAGAAGTCCCTCCCCCGGGCTTTAAGCGTAGATGATTTGCGACTTTCCTCCGCAACGCATTGCTTGTGATCTCCCTCAGGTAGCTTTGAAGAAGGTTAACTTTGCCACATTTGCTCGCAATGAAAATACTTTAAGCTTGGCGATTAGAATGCCACGATAGGTAAGGTAAAGTCTTTATAAACGTCCTACAACTTGGTTCAATTGTGACTGATTGATAATCACAATTTCATGTAAAACCAATAACTATATAATGTAGATGTAAAAGGTAGCTTTTATTAAGTATGTAAACTGTCGTAAGAACAGTATGAGGTAATTTTAGCGTTAACCTCATTGACATCCCGAAATTAGAGTTCAGGTACACTCCTTATTATAATTAGGTACTAAGACAAAAATATTTGCAGCAGTAGCCTCACATTTCAGAATGATAGAGGATTCTTGATTGCTTAAGGTTGAAACTTTTTACAGTTTGTTGTTTTTCAATTCAAGCCTAATAGCAAAAGTTAGACGTCGGGAATATTCCTTGAAGATTTCCACGAAAATCGTTATAGCTTCAGAGTAACATTTAATTTGGTAGGAAACTGTAATTTTGAAAAGTTGAAAATAAATTTAATGCAATTTGGTTCTGTGTTAAAGTATAACAAGAGATGACTGGAGGATTGCTCGGTGCGCAATAACAATAGAAATAGGAGCTTTTGGTCCCACACCCCGTACCTTTCCCGGAATGTTCGAAGCACTTCCCGTGTTGTAAGATGCACGTTATGGTACTCATATACGAGACTCGTAGTATAAAGACGTTAAATCCCCCCCCCCCTCTAAATTTTGGGCAACTCAGATTTTTTGGGCAGCAAGAGAAATTTGGACAAGGCCAGTTTTTAAAAAAGTTTCCATGTTGTTTTTTCCGAAGAGATGAATAGTCAGCGCTTGAGCGGATTAGGCTACATGACTGTTTCAGAAATGCTGGAGACAATGCACAATGATCCATTTATGTTTCCAGAGTTTTCTTGTGTGGTACATATCTTTGCGCCGGTTGCTGCTACATCGTGTTCTGCAGAACGATTATTCAGTTGATTGAATGGGGCAACAACGTGTCAGTAACATCTCACTTATTAACATTGAAAGGGCATATGCCAACTTCTGTATTCAACAATGTCACGGATAGTGTCATTGATATCTTCGGTCGTCGAAATGGCAGAGGCAGCTATTTCAGGCTTTTAACGTGCTTTATGAGCTCATATGATAAATTCATGTGTACGGATATTTTCACTTCATACGGTGTATATTGGCCTATGTTAGTGAATCGTATGACCTTCGTTTCTTTTCGACTGTTTCGTAAAAATTTGGGCAACTAGCGAGATTCTTTGGGCAAATGGCTCACCGCATCCCCTGGCAAAATATTGCCAGTACGCTTATGCCATTACGAATATCATTGTCATTGCCATTGCCAGTATCATTGCCATTCAAATAAGGCTAGCTATAGTCCTTGTAGTCATGAACGCCATTTTAGCAATTGAGCAGAGAAGCATGAAAAATTCGGGACTTCAACTGGTTTTAAACCTGTGACCTCGTGATACCGGTGCGACGCCCTAGCCAACTGAACTATGAACCCATTGATGATGGGAGCTGGTCATTTGTGGGTTTATATGTTCCCGTGATAAATGAATCATTGAACGCTAAATTGCTAAAATTTCGTACATAACTGCGAGGGTCATAGCTTTACTTGATTTCATATCCGCAGTTCAATATATGATTCCTTTCATATATCATTTCGTTCATTCATTGATTCATCGCGGGAACATATGAACCCACAAATGACCAGCTCCCAACATCTGTGGCCCCACAGCTCAGTTGCACCGGCATCGCGACGACACTGGACGTCATTTTTCAGGTTTCTCTACGCAATTGCTAAGATTGCCTTCACAAGTGTGAGGATCATAGCTTTACTTGATTTTTCATATCGGCAGTTCAATATTTGATTCATTTCATATATCATTTCGTTCACCATTGCCATTGCCATTGCCATTGTTAGTATCTTTATCGTCTTTATTACCGTTGTCGTTGTCCTTGTTACAGTTCTTGTGGAGGAAGTGCAGCCCAGGGGTTAGGACGCTCGCCTCGAGATCCGGAGATCCCGGGTTCAAGGCCTGTTCTTGACCACTCTTTGAACGTGATCCTGGTTGTCTCTGGTTCAACGTTCGGTCTGTATTTGTAAATAGGCAACTAATTTGCCTCCGGCCAGTTGGGTTCTTAAACTAGTTGTTCTGTTGTATCATTGTTTACGTTGTATTGCCTCTTCAAAGCCCCTTTTGGGGAGTGGTCATTTTCATTGACGTAGTCGTTGTTAATGTCATTGTATGTGCCATCGCTGTTGCTGTTGCCATGTTACTACCATTTTTGTTGCTATTACCATTCCCACTGTAACTGATTACTATTGCCTCTAGCACTAGCATGGTCATTGACATTGAGATTGTTTTTGTCATTGTCATTGTAACTGTCACTGTCATCGTCATAGCAATTACCTCTGTCACTGGCAATATCATTGCCAAGTGCATTTTAACGGAGTTCTCGATTTTTTTAATTTTCAGTTGCATTAATCGTCATGGCAGGTTTCAAGTCGGTGCTTTCGACCTCCGAAAAAGCACCCTATGTAGTTCTTCTGGGTGATGTGGGAACTGGTAAGTCCACTTTAGTAGAGAAACTGACTGGAATTAAGGGCAGGAGTTCAGATGCGAACGAGAGTTTTACGCAGACCTTCAAACCTTTCCGCGTCCCTGATGGCAACCTTGTTGTAGCCGACACACCAGGCGGCAACGCATCGAAGGATAAATTGGATCACAACTTGGAGATAGCAAGGGCACTCAATTTTAACCCTGTCTCAAGAATATTTATTGTCGTTAAAGCGGAGACTCGCATTGATTCTGTGGTCGACAATGCTCGCAAGTATGCTGATCGCTTTGTAGAGCTCCCTATGGACGTAGTAGGGGTTCTTGTCACGCATATGGATATGGTAGACTGGACGGAGAAGGAATTCATACCGCGGATAGAAGATGAGCTTGGTATCGATACGGTTGTCTTTTCCTGGATTACCACAAACCACGAGACACTAAAGAAAAACATAATCAGTACCTGCGATGAAGAGCATAACTTGACAGTGGATGATGAGAACTTTTTTGAGCTGTTCAAAATCCCTAGCAATCATCGAAAGATTCTAAAGTCCACCAGTGATGAAGTTAAGAAGTTTTCAGACAAAAAGAGGGCTTTTGATGAGGAAAGAAAAGCATTCAGTGGTAAGCATTTGATTGACCTTGTTTTTGAGTTCCAGGCTTACATGACAGATGAGATCGTTGAAGCCCAGAAGAGGATGTCCAAGACCAACAACTTTACATTTGAAGGTGATGTTGCAGCCATTGAAGCTGGTCACGTTGCTAACATGGTGAATCAACTTCGCATGGTTCTCCACGATATCAGAACGGAATGTCTCGGATACCAGACTGAGCATGGAGTATCTGAATTGCGTAAATGTCCACACTGTGGTACCATTTGGACCAAGCCAGAAGGCTGTGAAGGCAATACAACCTGTGGAAATCGGCTTGTCAATGTCAACGACTTCAGGGATCCAGCATACGCTGAACTGGGCACCTTCTCGTTTAGATGGCTTGTTGATGGTCGGCTTCGCATCACCAAGATCAGCCCTAAGACCGTGAAATCTGATAGAAGTGCTAAACCGCAATTTGGATGCGGAAAGTCAATCAACTGGAAAGAGATGGCAACAGTTGAGGTCCCATCTGAATTCAATGAAACGGTTAAGGTCGGAACAAGTGATATCAATACCCTACAACCATCCGCAGCAAATTTCCGAGAAGAGCCTTCTAAAATGACAGACGCTGCCGGAAGAAAGTCGACAAAACGAAAAAGAAAGTCCAAGCAATCGAACCATGGAACAAGTGTTGTTGATATCCCCCCACCATCGTCAGCAAATGTCCGCGAAGAGCCGTCGTCTAAAATGATAGATGCTGCCGGAAGAAAGTCGGCAAAACCAGAAAGACCACTTCAGCCATTTGGATCGAACCATACTAACAAATGTTGTTATATTATGTAAGCTAATTATGAGTTACAATGTATTATTTTATTAATTATTTCAATTTAAAACAAATATTTTGCAATATTTTCACGAACACCGCCATTGACAGATGGATTTTGTCGTAATACACAAAGGAATGATACAATACAGGCAGTTAGCACTAACATTTAATGAACTAGATGTGTGGCTGAAACTATTTATAAACTGGTGAGAATTAATTTCTTGACAATCATATGGCAAAAAGAGAAATAGTGAAAAAGAACAAAATCTAAATGAAAAATTCCCAGCTAAACTTCGAAATCATTTTTACTCGTAGCTTCCTCGGATGGACTCAAATTCTTCTGCATGGAGAAAACAAAATCTAAATGAAAAAAGCCCAGCTTAACTTCGAAATCATTTTTACTCGTAGTTTCCTCGGATGGACTCAAATTCTTCTGCATGGAGAAAGCAAAATCTAAATGAAAAAATCCCAGCTAAACTTCGAAATCATTTGTACTCGTAGCTTCCTCGGGTGGACTCAAATTCTTCTGCATGGAGAGCAGGGGTGGCTCAGTGGTGAGAGTACTCGCCTCCCACCAATGTGGCCCGGGTTCGATTCCGGACTCGTGTCCATATGTGGGTTAAGTTTCTTGTTGCTTCTTTACTCTACTCCGAGAGGTTTTTCTCCGGTTTTCCTCTCTCCTCAAAAAACAACATTTGATGGGATGCAGGACCTCCCTGAAAAACACTTTCGGGTGAGTGGAGCTTCCTGGGTAAATATCATTGATTATTATACACTTAATGAATGGTCCCGAGGGAAACCGTCGGTTGGTTTTGTTTTTCGTCGAGTCCTGGTGTTTCCGGAGACCAAGTCGATCAGCTACACGAGCATGCGCAGACCGTGACCGTGTCCCTTTAAGTGCTTTGTTATATCTTTAGACTTAGTCCTTGCAGCAAAACATCCGGAGCGGGCTGCAACTGCGGAATTGTATCCCGGTCGGGATACATTTGAATTTGATCACGGGCACATGACCAAGAATCAACCAATCAAAGTGTTCGTTTTGCTGAGTGAAAGTCTAGGTATATAACGATATTATTATGGCGACATGCAAATGGCGAAATTGAAAGGCAAAATCGCAGTATCCTGAAATACAAAGACAAGGGAACAGGAATGGCGCAGTGGTGAGAGCACTCGCCTCCCACCAATGTGGCCCGGGTTCGATTCCCAGACTTGGCGTCTCATGTGGGTTGAGTTTGTTGGTTCTCTACTCTGCACCGAGAGGTTTTCTCCGCGTTCTCGGTTTCCCCTCGCCTCAAAAACCAAGTTACGATTTGATGTGAGTCAATTTGATTTGAGCAACAGATCCAATTTCATTATCCGTCAGTTCCAACAATGACGTAACCAGATTGACAATAAAGTGTGGTAGACTACTATATGAGCAAGCTCATTCTCAGTGACCGTATCTGGTACGAACTCCTGTAGCAACCCCACGATGGATTCTCTTGCTCTAGTCTATCTCAGCGATTTAAATTTCTGAATAAGTGTGTAACCATTTTCTTTTGCTTAAACTAATGGTTTCGGAATGGTTTGAACAAATATAAGAAATATCAAACTTAAGAAAATATCAATATTTGCCAACAAAATATACTATTCTATGTTCATAACAGGACGTGTCACCTTGTCTGAGAGAGTGATTACTACTACTTCATTGCCCTTTCTAAGTTGGTTTATTTTGCTTTTAGTAACTCTTACAGTTAAGTGAGTGCTACAAAATGTTACATCCTTAATTTGGTCAGGTTTGCGATCTCACTGAACCTAAAAAACCCTGCATATCATATAAAAAAACTGCAACAATTTGTTTCTTAAAATAAAAGTACTGGTGTGGAATTCAGAAAGAAATATACTCCTCTTGTGCAAGAGGAGCCAACGAAGTGTTACGACTGCAAGCATTTGTCAGATAGACCCTTGCTGAACATACAAAATACTTTATCTGTGCTACGTCCAGGGAAAATTAATCTGTCCAATGGGCCATTTCCGAATTGCTGTTTGTCTCGGTTTCGAAGTGAGTCTCGGTGCTCAACTATTGTAGGGAAATGTGTTTGATTTGCATAAGAGTACGCAACTCATTTCCAGAGACCCATATCACTCAATGTCCAAACAAAAGATTTTGCCCGTCGAACCTCTCATTCACTGTGAGGTTGGACGGGCAAAGACAATGCAAAAACAAAGCCTTTATTCCCCACGGACTCCAAAATGGCCGCCGCGTGATAAAGGTGAATTTGAATGTTTGTGCACCAGGACTCGCTTTGAAACTGAGGCATGCAGCAACTCGGAAATGGGCTATTAATGTACACTGCAATGAACCGAGAGAAAATAAGGACGTATATTACCATTTATGGGGGCACCCTTTCCTTTTTTAGCAAATCGATGAGCATTTTGCATGACTATTATCAACGTCGTTCCCAGGACCTCTCACTTGGCTTCTGGGCTAGAAGCCAAGGAAGGGAGAGGTCCTGGGAACGAGGTTTGACCCCTACGACAGCTTTGGATCCCTAGCCTGTTTACAGCCGCCCCCTTTCCTCAAGAAAATTGCTCCCTTTTTGATTTTTTCTTGAGGGAAGGGGGCGGCTGTACACAGGCTATGGATCCCCACCCCTTGATGATGCTTCCGTAGCTACCTGATAAATCCAACCAAAAATGCAAATCAGATAACAGTACGTCTTGAAAAAGAAATCGACCGCTCAACCCTTTATAAAACTTAAAATAAAGCAAACAAATTTATAAATATATATTTAACAATTATTCCATGAGCGCGCGTTGGATATGTGATGGTAAATAGCCAACGAGGCGCGTAACGCCGACTTGGCTATAAACAGTCTCATATCCAACAAGCGCGTATAGAAGTGCGAAATACGAGCGAAAAAAGCGATGGATGCTAAACAAACTTCCCCTTGTTGGAAAGTTTTGCTCAGTTGGCCAAGTATAGGGAGTCAAAGAAAGACCACACCTGGAGGAGAACTTTCTCTACTTGCTTGATGTAGGAAATCGTGCCATTGGCATCGCCACATGCCAGTGCCAAACGATGGCAAATGCAGTGCACATTTCTTAAGGTCTTGTTACCAGCTCGCAATCTGGAAGTCACACCATTTCTTTTTCCCGTCATTACTGAAGCTCCATCAGAGGAAAAACTTGCAAGCTTCCTTTTATCGATCTCTGCATCTTCTACTTGTGCAACGAGAGCATCTGATATTGTTTTAGCATTTGCTGAGCTTGAATTCTCCAACTGACTTCTTGAGGCAAAGAATGCAGTCTTTGCTCAGTTGCCAGTTTCGGGATGGACAAACTTCACAAATGTTACTAGCTGCTCTTTGTTAGAAACATCACATACTTCATCTGTCAGGGGGCCAAGGCACTTGGCTCTTGATATATCATCTACTAACTGTGTTTTCAAAACGCTGCCAATGAGAAGAAACATTTCTCTGATTGAACCAGCTGAACGATGTTTGAAATACCGGCTTGATATCTTCAAGCCCTGGTTGCTGAAGAACTGACAGAAGACTAGTGAACTTCTTGTTTGGGATCTCCTCCTTGGCAATCCAGTACATAGCAAGCAAAGTTTTATTGTAGACTTCATCATTTTCTAGTATCTTGAATTTTTGTCACTTCTTCTTCAAAAGTCGAAACTCTGCTGAGAAGCTCTGCGGTAACGTACGATCGCGCTCAAAAGCTCGACTCGTGAGCAAGTCTACGGTAAGAGCAGCTGCATGTTGTTGAGAATTTGCATGATCTTCAACTGCTTTTCGTTTAAACCTAACGGCTGGTTCAAGGCTGTACTTGCTTTGGTTTTGGTAATTCGAAGTGCCATGTTTTCTGCACAATAAACAGAACATTCCCTGTCCCTCCAGTTCACACCGGTACTACTGGAGTACTAGGTAAGGCTATCATCTATTATTAAATTCTCAACCTCGGATAATGCAATTCTCGTGCTCTGATTGGTTCACTCAATCTCGGTTATCAGCTCATATAACTTAGTTTGACCTTATATGGTAAATGATTGCGCTTAGCGTTGCTAAACTAAAAACGTTTACGCCAGAAAGCGAAATTTCTTTCGGTATAAAGCAAAAGAAAAACGTTTTTGTGGAAAGTTTGGATCACTTTCGAAGCTTAGAGATACGTGAAAAGGTAAGAAATGTTTTTGTGATGAGCTTGCGTCTGTCTGACCACGAGGTATTACACAACATCGCATCTTCATCAACTTTTTTCGATTTCGCTAGGATTTTCTCACTTTCTTCGCTCGTATTTCGTACTTCTAAACTTTTGGAGTTTAAGGAATTTAATAAAACAATTATTCCATTCGCGCTTGTTGGATATGAGAGTGGTTATAGCCAACTCGGCGCTACGCGCCTCGTTGACTATTTACCATCTCATATCCAACGCGCGCTCATGGAATAATTGTTAATTATCCAGGGATGTTGAAAACCATCGACAGACTCCTTATTCAAACGACTGACCTCCTGGGAAGAAAGGGTGTTACATTTTGATTTTTGCACTTGTGGTAACTGTGTATACTAGCATGTGTGTCAGCCGAATCACTGAATGATGTTGTCAAAAATTTTAACTCTTGAAGTTCTGCAGTCCAAAGTTGAGAGGACTTGTCCTTGCTTGGGTTCTTGTTCTTTTCCTTACTTGGATCTTTTCTTCGTTGAACTTGTGTGGAACAAGCAATTACTGTACCTTGGACAGTTTCGGCTTCTACATCAATATAATCCGAATTAGCGGGTGGGTCCGCCGTAGAACTTAATTTTTTCACTGTGAAGATTTATAAGAATGTAAGGGAACTGATACAATTGTAACTTTCTGTCGTTCGGATCGGAAAAAAAAAAGAAAAAAAGAAAACTTATCTCAGTTCTAGTGGAACACAAATGTAATCATGAAAACTACAAGTCATAGGCGTAAAAGTAAAATAATTCAAGAGAATTTGCGAACCTTCTGATTTCTTTTCATGTTGAATTTTTTATGCTTTTTATTTCACGAACTTTTATTAAAGTGGAGTGATGAGACTTATGGATAAGGAGCCCTGTCAACTTTTCGCGAATGAGCGGAAAATCATGGACAGTGGTTAGCTACTTAAACACCTAATATAACATTCATAAACACTTTATACTATAAAATACTAGCAAAAAAGAAAATACTACGTGATTTAGAACCGTAAAATTTTCACCGAAACGATTTGTAAAAGATTTGAGGAAAAAGAGCGGCTTGTTTTCACCATTTAGCATTCTATTAATAACCACCGTGCATATTGTTATTACGATGTTTATTAGTGAGGTTGCTTCCAAACTATTCTGTGGACAGTGAACTTCGCTGGTCGCATATAAAACATCGTTCTGAGGTCGTGACCTTTGCTAGCTCATTTACATCAGTCAGTTCCAATCTATTATGTTGAAAAGCCGAATTTTATAAAATCGCTAATAACCAACCTTTTAATTTTTTTGGTACGACGGCAAAAAAGTTGTCCAGGACGCCTTGTCTTTTCGCCATTTCAGAACGTCAAGCGTGTGCTTTGAGTTCACGTGGAGTGTCACTTATCCCCCTTGCATATTAACACATAATCCCCTCGCATTTAAATTAGCTGTTCATTAGCCCCGCTCTTCCCTTAAAACAATCAAAGCCGCACCTAGCTTTTCAGACAGTTGATTTGGGGGTTATGTAATATATTTCCCCCGGAAAGAACAAAGGACTCTCTTTCCCGCCATTACTGTTGGGCTAGCTTTTAATTTTTTCCATGACCTTACCTACACTGGGTACCGGTCGATCGTAAAGTTCGTCCAGTGCCGCAACGGATGGAAATGTAAGGTAGCCTAGTATATCTTTCCAGCATTCGGCCACGTATTGTGGCCTTTGAATTATTTCTTTGTGAACTATTTCTGTTAAAATTTGACTGGCATTTTCTTTCGATATTGATCTTTTAAAAAACCGAAGCTACTTAACACACCCAGCAGTTGTCATAAAATTCAGCCCACGGCAATTCTCAATTACTTCCCGTTCAGTTTCCGATACATAATTATTAAATGATTGCAATAACACGTCTGAAGTTATATGTGACTCTCCATATAAACAGTATGCTATGAAACTCTTAGATAACAACAGTGGGAAGTATTGGCAACTAAGATATTAAACCAGCTATCGCTTCCCATTCTCAACATTGAAAGTCATGGCGTATGAAAGAAAGTGCTTCATGTGAGTCTCCACTATTTTGAAACAGCGGCTTCTTTTTACCGAAAAAAGGGTGCTGGTCGAGAAAAAAAAAACAGTCGCGAGATCCTGAAAAAAAAAATCGCGAGATGCGGAAAAAAATGTCGCAAATTGTCGCAATGCTCAAAATTGAAAAAGAAAGAAGTTAGTAGCGAGTTGAAAAATTAATATGTGAGGTTTCCGAGTGGCCCCCCTCCCTCTGTTCCTGAGGAGGTTGGTCCAGATAGGGGACAAGTTGTGGCGGCCTCCGTCCTTCTTGAGTGACGGGCATAGAGTCCGAATGTGGATGGCTTCCTTCACACCTCTTTCAAACCACCTCGGTTCAACCTCCAAAACTGATCTCTGCGTTAGCAGTGTCGATGAAAAGTAAGTCTACAAAATATCCGGAGTATTCAAGTTTATGCTTCGCCTGCAGCTGCTATATAAATTAGAAATGTTCGGTGTGAGGGATCCACTCTTAGCATGGTAAAGGAGTTATCCTACTAACAGACGTCATAGAACTGTGATTGATGAATTTGCTTCTTATTGGAGATATGTCCCTTCTGGTGTTCCACAGGGATCCTATTGGCCCTCTCCTTTTCCTCATTTTTATAAATGACACAAGTATGCCCCTTTATGCAGATGATGCTAAGTGTCATAGGAAATTGCTTGATCCAGCTGAGCAAGCAATTATTCAGTCTGAACTCAATACAATTGTAGATTGGAGTGAGTTATGGGGAATGTATTATAATGCCTCTAAATGTAAACATCTTAGTCTTACGAAAAAGCAAAAGCGGTTAGAAAGCACATATTTTATTGTTGGCAATATATTATCAAAATCTGCACGTGAGAAGACCTAGGTGTTTTAGTTAATAGCAAGCTTTCCTGGCATGATCACATTGTAAACAAAGTAAATAAAGCTAATAAAGTGCTACGTCTAAGAACTTGTGAAACCCACGCTAACATTGATGTTATCAAAAAGCTTTATATTCATCTTGTTAGACCTCATCTTGACTATGCTTCACGAGTCTGGTCTCCTCATCAGGCCTATGTAAGCAATATGATTGAAGCTAAGGTGTACTGTGTCGTGCTACCAAACTTATGGTTGGAAGCAAGTCATGATATTCTGATCGTTTATTGAAAACTGGCCTGATGTCACTTTCCTCGAGAAGAATCTACTTGGATTTACTTTTCCTATTTAAATATGTCTACACGGTCAATATGACCTTGATGTGTCTGGTTATCTACAATATGAACTCGAACATGAATCTTATATTTTAAGAAATACTGAACTAGTGTTTAAAAGTATTTATGCTAGAACTGACACATTCAAGTATTCTTTTTTCCCTAGGGTTGTACGTTCATGGAATAAGTTACCTGTTAAAAAAAGTGACTCAGTTTCTGAGTTCAAACAAGAGTTAAAGTTGTTTTGTCTTCAGATCGATCGCCATGACTGTTTTATGTATATTTTTTATTTTTTACTTTTTAATTTTTTATTTATTTAGTAATTTATTTTATTTATTTATTATTATTATTATTATTATTATTATTATTATTATTATTTTGGTAGCCTACACTTGTTAGGGAAGTTCGTTCCTGTTCTGTGGGTTTCCAACAGCATGCTCGTTTTAGTGTTATAGTTAAGTCATACTTGTAATTTGCTTCTTTTCTGTGAATTGAATAAAGTAAAGTAAAGTAAAAGATGTGGATGGATCAAGGCATTTTTCTTTTCTTTGTCGTGAAGCTCAGCGAAATCTGCACTGCGAGATTCTGAATTTTTTGGAGTACTTTGAGGGCCGATGAGGTGATTACGTCATTAGATCTGTGATTCCGCAACGAATCAAAATAGCTTGTGAACTGTCTTTGAACTGATACTGTTGCAGGTTTTTGGAAATACACTGTTAGTACACCACACTCATGGAGACATCGACAGACTAGTTAATCTTTGCCAATGTTCAAAAGTACATGAAATGAGATCGACTGAATTATTTTTGTACTATAGATCTATGCACATCACAGACACTTGTCATTAATGCGTTCTGAAAAGGCCACAGCTTTTCTTCGATGTAGACATATAATATTAATGGCCTTTAGAGAAAAATTAGTAATGGTATTAGGAGTAATCATACAAGTGACAACAAAATCAGACGACTGCGCAGTAGGAGTCCGATTTGTTTATCACAAGTATGATTACAGACTGAAATTGGATGACGCAAAGTCCTCTTACCAATTAATCATAAAAATAATTATAATTTCCAAGAAAAGAAGAAGAGCCAAGTTAATGAAAAGATAGGGAAAATTTGCGTTAAAAGACTTACAAAGGAGGCATAAATTGCTTAATGTCGCTCTGAAAGAAAGAAAGAAAGAAAGACAGAGAGAAAAAAAGAAAGAAAGAAAGAAAGAAAGAAAGAAAGAAAGAAAGAAAGCCCCAATTTAGGAATCTGTACTCTGTTTCTATGGTGATTGACACCAAGGTGTGATTGGTTGATTTAAACAGCAACTTAATGTGATTGGCTTATTGAACTGTCCGATACCAAACTGTTCGACAGGTGTTTTTAAACCAATCACAATCAAGGAAATTGTAATTTTTATGATTAGTTTAGTTATCCAGCAAGTTGGAATTATTCTTGTGGAAGGAATTTTAAGGACTCTATGGGAAATCAAAACCATCTTGTCTCTCAGACACCAATGATAGATACGTGAGTAAAAGTGCTTAAATGAAATGTTCCGTGCTACTCATGTGTACTGATATGGCATTTTAAAAATCCACATAGAAACGGTTTGAAAATGCCAATGAGAGATTTAGGACGGAAGATATGGTGACTCTCGGTAGTAAGAAATTGAATTTATTATAAATGACATTTTCCATGCCTTTTTTGATAATAATAAATGTTAACAGGAGCCCATCACCCGGGGCCTCAATCTCCCATATAAACCCTTGGAGACAACCTTATCCCGTATCTTTTTATTTTTAGACGTTCGAATTCCCGCGAATTCATTATGCCGTCCAATCAGAACAAAGTTATTGTATTACGTCACAAGCAGTCACGCACCAGTGATCGCGTTCGTCTCACAAAATATTCTAAAAATAAAAAGATACGGGCAAAGGTTGACTCAAGGATATAGTCTGGATGGAGGCTCCGGGTGATGGGCTCCTGATGTTAACCGTTCATCATTGGTGCAGTATCTATTTTGCTCTGATAGAACTTTCAAATGTGCTGAAGTATGTTCCATTTATCACAGACGCCCAACAAGTACCATGTGTGTGGGACATCAGTTCTTTTTTAGTACCCTCTTTGCGGAAAATGCGTGATTTTGGAAGTGTGCATCATGTTTGGTTCCATAAGAATGTACATGTAGAACAGTAACAACCTGATAGTTTGTCATGACTCTGCCAAGATTTGGACCTGTTCCTACTCATGGGCTCCTGTTTTGTCTCATAACATGATCTTGGCACGAGATCTCTAAGAATGAAAACGCCAGTTATTTAAGATTACTACCACAGATAGGACACAGCCTCCCTTTCAAAACAATGGCATTAATATGCTAGGTACATAATCCACCTCCTAACCCTTTCAAAATAATGGCGTTAAGATACTAGGGACACATTTGTTGGGAGAGCTCATGTTCCCATAAACCTTTCCCACTGGTTCAAACCGAAAAGAACTGTGCTGCAGCAAAAAGGCAGTGGCCTGTAAAGAAAGTTCTAAAAGAAAGGCTAAATCCCAGAACAGTAAGTTTTAATACATGTAATACTTACCTAATAACATCTTTTAGTTATAAATCATGAGCTTCTTAAGCAACTGAAATGTTTCAAATTTTGGTTAAGTGGGGGCAACGTTGATAAAGCGTTTTCATCTACCTATGTAATAGTTGAATTGTTGAAGGAGGCTCGAAAGGGTTTTTCGTTGCTATAGTGTTTGTGAAACGATGAAAGTAACCAAATAGGATATTTCATAGTGTACGCAAACTGTAAATATCTTTGCAACTCTATTGTTGGCTAATACTTTAAGGGCACTTATGACGCGTCATATAGGTTACCATGGCAACACACCAGGTCCACAGAAAGGCCCTCTAAATTCCAGTTTTTGAAAATTATCTCAAAACCTAAGTCAGTGACCTACCGTTTTGATTTCTTTGTTGGAAATCCCCATAAACTCTTTAACTTCTTAGCTAGTATGACGAAAAGTTATCTAGTAGAATTTAAGATACATCGAAAACGGTGCTTTTATAGTTTACAGAAAATTGTACTTGATAACTTTCCCTGAAACTTTTTTATTTGAAATGCCATCGTGAATGATACGTACATGCAAAAAATCCAGATAGGTCACCGAGCAAAATTTCGAGATAAAGACAATTTTTTCCCACAGGTTTTATTTCCGGTGCGTGCGATTTTACGCCTATTTTCACTTCCGGTGTGTTGCGTCCGCTACTTTTGATTTGATTCATTCAGCTGACGCTTGTTTCTTAGTTATGACGTGTGTAGGTTACGCGAGCGCGCGCAGTTAAAAACCCTTTCGAGCTTCTTCAAGGACGTTCGCGCTAATTGTTTGTGCGCAACTTTTACTGCGCAGATGACGCGACTGTAATATGTCACGCATTACTTCAAGCATTAGTTAAGATCTTATGGCAACAAAAACGCCGGGGAAAAATTTCTAGGTCGGCTAAAGAATAGCACATTTATTTTCAATTCATCACGAACCGTTAAAGAGAAAGGACCGGGTGGCTGGAAAAGGTCGCTAATGGAGTAGTGGTCAAAAGTTTTGAAAACTCGAGGAAGGTTAGTTTTAGTCGGCGACGTTGCGTAAATTTTATGGAGTTGGTTTTAAAAAATGTTTTTATTACGTTACGAAATTCTTAGTTCAAAATAAATGCATTTTTTGAAGTTCTTTTCCTTTACTTTCATGAAAATAGAGCAGAATTATCTTCTCCTCCTAATGCACTTGAATAGTGCGGACCTAGGAGGAAACAGCCAGTGATTATATTTCACAAAAACCACACTCCAGAAGATGAGAAAGACGGCAATGGAGAGATATGATACAAAACACTAACCAAATAAAGATAATGCCTGCTTGAAACTTCGTTGCTATGCTCGAGAAAGTTTTTCTTACAAAAACCTTTCATCGATCGATCCTGTCTTGGGTTCCAGTCCTTCCCCCCGACAGGTCACGCAAAATCGTGACAAACTAAATTTTCTAAGAGCTTCGCAACATCGCATCGATTTTACTCGTTTAGATAATCGGTGCCCCCTATTTTTTAAGACATGAATCATTTACTCTTCTTACAATCTACAAAAGATGTTGAAATGAAAAAAATCACAATGTAAGAAGTTATCTTTTTTTCTTTTTTTTCTTTCCGTGTGTCCCGAGTTCCGGAAGTGGTTACGACAGGTATCGCTTTGCGAAAACGCTCGTTGAGGATTAACTCTACCGTTTACGACATCCCCACCGGCATGCAATTATCTAAAAAACCCACTCCTATATTTCTAACATTGACTCTAACATATTATTTTTATGATTTTCAACGGATGAGTAGATGAGGCTACATCTCGTCATGATAACCTATCTGTCGAAATTAGGGCATTTTTCCCTTGCATTTTTCTCCGAAACAAAGTCGGTGACCCCCAATTTTTTTCATTTTTGGAATAAGTAATTTAGGACCTAACTTCAGGAGAGAAATGAAACAAATTTCAATGTGGGAAGATTTTCGCGCGAACGTCCTTAATATTATTTCCATTTTTGGAACCGATGTGAGTGACAATTACAATCACGTAATGTACGCATATACTCACCGCAAACAGAAGAAAGAAATTAGAGACGATTTTTCTCGAACAGACTCTAGTCGAGGTATCTATGGTATTTGAATACTTCGTCATTGAAGTAGTTCCAAAGGAATCTTTGTTAAGCGCAAGTAATAAAACAGAATAAGGAGTTCGTGGCGAATTCGAAAGAGAGTAGGTCTGCTTCAGGAAAAACGTTTTTGCATGCACGATAAATCTGGAGGGGAGCTGTAGTTATTTTACAATCACTCCTAGTTGACGTTTGTAGGAGACTGGTGACTGTTTTTATGAACTGACATTGACTTATTTTTAACTTTTCAGTATAAAAAAGAATCCCTTGTCGAGTGGCGGCCATCTTGGGTTACTGAGCAGTGAGGAGGACCTGGATGTCCGGTTTATGGAATCTTATTTCGTTTCCTTCTAAAATTAGTTTTGTGGGAAGAGTGTCCGGCAAACACTCGCATCGAGACGAAGGGGACACTTCAAGTATAAAAATGCAATTGGTCTTTTGTTTGGTGATGTACCACTACAATCATGATTGTTCATATCACAAGCCTTGACGTTGCTATCCATATTAACTAGGCTTGTTTGTTTGTTATTTTATTTGTTTGACGGCAGGTTGAAGTTTTGACAGCTATTCAGCTGATGTGGACCTGCTATACCCACCCACCCATACACTTACAGAGGACAGCCACAACACCGGGAACCTCATCCCCTACTCTTCTCGAATAGTGTGTGGGTTCTTTAAGGTCTCACAGGGAACTAATGAACATGGAAGATATTTATGAGACGGGGCCTACGGTTTATAGTCTTTGTCCGAGAAGACTTGAAAGTCTAACCATTTGCGGATGTAATTACAAAAGCAGCACTTTCTCCTCAGTTCTTTTAAGACCCTGAGTGTTGAACTCACGACCTCCCGCATGGCAGCCTGGTGCTCAACCAACTGAGCCACCTGTTCGCAGAATTCAAAACACGACCAAGGGCAATGCAACGATGTTCTGTTATTACTGACAAATGTTGCAACAATAACTGCGTATTGGAAAAAATTGTGGCAGAGGTCTCGAGTATGGCCCTCGGCCCTCGGCCCTCGGCCCTCGGCCCTCGGCTTGAAAGCTAACCGTTTTAAAATGGGTTCTTAGACTTAAATACTGTTTATCAGCGCTATTTATGGCCAGTCTGCAGTCTGCAAATGTCAGACACCGCCAAACCTAAGTCAGCCGTGCCGCGCTTAATGGTTTCAAACGGCGTGCTACTGCCGTGCTTAAATCGAAATGACAATTTCATTTGAGTTCGGCACGGCAGTAGCACGACGTTTGGAACAGGCCTTTGTTCAGTTTACCAGTAGATCCAATTACTATCTTCTTCAAGTAGGAATTTGGAATTTAGGTCGAATATCGAACGGCAAGATTAACGGACAAATGCAATATCCACTAGACAATCGATTTCCCTGAGAAATGTCAATCACGTGATTTCAACGAAAAGTTCCTGTTACACAGGAATTCATCTTTTCTGAAATACACTTCAAATATACGACATGCCGAGCTTTTGGTTAACAGTGAGCCCTGCAGAAAAAAATGAATAATAATTATACTTGGACGAGTACTTTCCAAGTGCAAAATTGTTTTATAAATCCAATGTCCTCTAAGTTCTTTTTATCAAACGTCTTTAGCTTATTGACAAGCATGCAGTGTGCCTTTGCTCTAACACTAACAATATTACGATCCGAAGATTTATAAGACTTGTTCCGACATTACCTATTCTGAATCCTCGCCCTAATTATCTACAAAGTACGTTTCCTAAGTAATTTTAATGTTTGTCAAGAAAATGACGATTTGACAGATGTTTTCGTTACTGACTTAGGTATGACGACATGAACCACTGCTGTCATTTAAATGTTCAGCGTCTAAAGTATTGTCGACTTGAATACATACGACCAAACAGTGAACCTATCCCAAAAAAAGTCATTCATTGAGTGGATACCCTGAAATACGGTGATACGTCTTTTAGATGAAGGCTCCCATTTGAAGCAAGCTGGCACCTTAATTGCAGTAAGACGATATGGAATCATTATGAGGCGAACAGTTGGTTCCCCTATTTTAGTGTTCCTTTCCCTGTTGAGTAGGTTAAACTACTTTGTTCTTCTTATTTCTTTTTAGGGAATCACATTAACCCGCGTTATTTACGCTTTTCACATAGAAAAATCATGGAAATTTCGCAGCATAATTCACTTTTAGGTTTTCAAACAACTCATTATTAAGAGCGACGTTCGTATACGAGCATCATAACTTGCAAAGACTAACAACAAGGGAGAGCTTTGAACAATGTTAGTTCAAAAACGTCTATCAAGTTTCAGTGGACAGCCCTGAGCTGCTATAAGCGTCGCTGAAGGGTATATCCTTTTCTGTACATGACATACTAACAATTAATATTAAATTTCCCTTTCAACCTTTAACAATTACAGGCGGCTATCAAACTGAAAACACAAATCGAATTTTAAGGAGGATTCCATAAACATTAATTAACTAGCATTTTTGTCCACGATTTTAAGGAGTATTTCTAACTTTGAAAAAGACTGTTTAATGGATAAGACCATTCGATAACAGATTGCACTGAAGTTTCTTTTAACCTTTTACAACTACTGGTCACTAAAAAAGCGAACATTTGATTCCGTTCCTAAAACACTTTTGTCTTTTGAGGAGTATTATTACCTGGTCTCAAAAGGACTGGAAACAACCAAATTCAAGAATTTGATTGGCTGAAATCGATCTGGACCGTTGTCTAGATTTCAAGTTCCATCCTATGAAGGTTCTGGTGCCTTCACAGAAAGGTTTGGAGTACCTCCGTAGATTATAGTGCCTTCACATCTCAACCACCTTTGTTGTAACATTTGAACTCAAAACTGTGACTTGAAAATAGGAAAAAAGCTGGCTTGTTCCTATTAATGATAACCAAATGGAAGAAGCAATAGACCCTGAGGAGGAAGCAAGTATAGAAAATGGGCTGGCGAATTTGAGTCCATCCGAGGAAGCTACAAGCAGATATGAAAATCGAAATTGCAATTAATTTGTCATTTACTTTTGCCCTTTTCATTATTTCTTCTTCGGCCATATAATAAAAATCCTATTGACCAAGCAAGGTTGGTCTGCATGGGAGATTATTGACCTCGATCGCTCGTACAGACCTCATCGTGTCTGGAAACTTGGTTTAGCTATACAGACCTCCCATACAAACCACCCCCAGGTTAACACCATCTAATTGTCGACCTCTTACTTCGACGAAAACGTCTGGCGAACAAAACAATTCAGACTTTATCACTGCATAATTTGGTTACAAACTTAGTGAGAGCAGCTTTTATATGCGACAAGATAGTTATAAATTAAAGTAATGCCTTATAACTTCTAACTTGATCATATAATATTACATGTTTGGTTGGTATCGTCCGATGGCTGGGATGGTTCCAGTGGTTCTTCCGGTTCTGTCAGTTTTTTTCCGGCAGCATTTATCTTTTTAGCCAGATCGTCTCGGAAATTTTCTGCAGTTGGTGGTAGGATGTTGATATCACTTGTTCCAACCTTACACGTTTCACTGAATTCAGATGGGACAGCAACTGTTGACATCTCTTTCCAGTTGATTGATTTTCCGCACCCAAATTCCTTGCTCGAACTTCTCTCAGATTTCACGGTCTTACCGCTGGCCTTTTCGATTGTAAGTTTGCCACCATCAAGCCATCTAAACGAAAAGGTGCCCAGTTGTGCGTATGCTGGGTCCCTGAAGTCGTTGACATTGTTAGGTCTATTTCCACAAGTAGTATCGCCGTCACAACCTTCCACCTTGGTCCAAATGAGACCACAGTGTGGACATTTGCGCAATTCAGATACTCCATGCTCACTCTGGAATCCGAGGCATTCCGTTCTGATATCGTAGAGAATCATGCGAAGTTGATTCGCCATGTTAGCAACGTGACCAACTTCATTGGCTGCACCATCCCCTTCAAATGTAAAGTTGTTGGTGTCGGTCATCCTTTTCTGGGCTTCAACAATTTCATCTGTCATGTAAGCCTGGAACTCAAAAACAAGGTCAACCAAATCTTTGCCACTGAAAGCTTTTCTCGCCTCATCAAAAGCCTTCTTTTTGTCTGAAAACTTCTCAACTTCATCGCTGGCGGACTTAAGAATCTTTCGATGACTGCTGTGGATCTTAAAAAGCTTAAAAAAATTTTCATCATTCACTTTCAGGTTATACGTCTCAGTGCAGGTCTTTAATATGTTTTTCTTCAGTGTTTCGCTGTTTTGGGTAATCCGAGAATAGACCACTGTATCGATACCAAGCTCATCGTCTATCCTCTTTGAGAAGGTATTCTCTGACCAGTCTACCAAATCCATATGCGTGACAAGAACACCAACCAGGTTCATAGGGAGGTCAAGAAAGCGATCAGCATACTTTCGAGCATTGTCGACCACGGAATCAATGCGAGTCTCAGCTTTGACAACAATGAATATTTTTGAGACGGGTCTATAATTGAGTGCGCTCGCTATCTCCACGTTGTGGTCCAATTTATCTTTCAATGCGTTACTGCCTGGTGTGTCGGCTACGATTAGGCTACCGTCACGGGCACAGAAAAGTTTGGAGTTCCTCGTAAAACTTTCGTCCGCTTTTGAACTCCTACCTGTTAGCTCCGC
>NC_090871.1:10453977-10461477 GCF_036669935.1 Montipora foliosa
CTCAATTATACAAGCATTGTCAAGATGGTGATGTAAGACCATCAGAGAAGAAAGTTGAAATACAGGGAAGAGTTCTGATCAAAGAAAAAAAGGAAAGGAATTAAAGGAACTTTATTTAGTCTAGTCAAATGTTGGTTTTTGAGTGTTGAAATTCAGCTTTACGAACGTCTGTGAGCACCACAAGTCTAAACACAACTTCAAATTTAATTTCTACCGAACGCTTAAGAGAACTCCGTTAAAGATCGATCAGTGACAAAAGAGCGGAAACTGGCAAGTAAAAGGTATAATGCGGAGATAAAAACCCGTTTATCCAGTTCGTATCCTGTCATAGAATGTTCTAGAAACATTATGTAATATTTTAATTGGGACCTTAAAATGAACAGACAGTCATAACAAAGTACTCGGTGTAGAGCGTGTCTGTTCCAGCACGAGTGTTTCTTCCTCCACAGTGAAGAGAGGGAAAACCGGAGTACCAGGGGAAAACCACTCGGTGCAGAATGGAGAACCAACAAACTCAACCCACATATGATACCGGGAGGCGAGTGCTCACACCACAGCGCCAACACTGCACCCCTAAAATGAAGCCAATCTCATTTCAACCAAAAATCTCTCTTACATCAAACTGTCCGTTTTTCTGGGAAAAAAATGTTGTGCTAAAGTATACACATATCAGTTGTGTCGGAATCACCCAATGTGGATGGTAAATAAAGTAATATTGAGTTTTTGTAAACCAAAAAATCATTTTTTTATGATAATAGAACTGACCAAGAATGATACTTTAGTCCTAAAATGAGCCATACATTTCGTCGTTTACTTGCGCTTCCACTTGCAATACCATAAATATTGAACTAAAAACTGAAAGTTCCAGGAAGGTAAGAAAGTATAAGAAAGGCTTAGGTGACGCGAAAGAGAGTTTCGCTACAAGAATCGGCCCGCCCATAGAACCGGAACATTATCAAAAATACCATAAAACTCTTTGTTTGCCCTCCAAACTTTTGCACAGTCACTGTTTGGAAGACAAACAAACAGTATGTAGTGGTATTTTTGTAAGTGGCTAAATTTAAACTCAAAGGAAGCTTCCTCCGTTTCACTTCGATTAAGGTGCGGAGAAACGTTTTCGAAGGACTTCATGAGGAAAATTGAAGGGAAATAATTTGCACGAGGAGTAATTGCATCTTAAAGTTCAGGTCATCAAGCCACTATGAAGATACACTATAAACATAAAGATACAAGCGTATATCATTTACGAATCACAATAAATCGGAAGCTGAAGTTTCTTTGTAATCGGTATTGAACCTCAATGCTGAAATGATCTGAAATAGTGTACCATTTTTTTGGCCTGGTATTATTCTGTTCATGCCGACAGATGCACTGTACTGAGTGAAGAAATTGAGCACGTTTGTAAAATACACCACCTCAAGGGCGGAGGCTATTTGGCTACAGCCATTGCAGAGCTTGCTGTTGAATTGATTGAAAATCATGTAGTCCGCAAACTACAAACCACTCCGGTACAAAACGTTGCATAAACTATAACGACTTAGGGTTCAGTGATAAATTTAAAGTTGTTATTTCAAAAACAGATGATCTAAGGAATTTTACCTTCAAGATGTTTTCAGTCCTCTACCTGAGAGTTTGAAACTGATGTCGATAGGATGCTGCAAAATGGAGTGAGACCTTTACTGAGTTCCCGAGCATTCACCAAACCATTTTGTGGTAACCAGTTTATACCGGATATGTCAAGCAACATTTTTCCAAGAAAAAGTTAACTTCTTGTCATTTGACAATCACGAGATTTCAATAAAAGCTCTATTGAAATGATATATATAATTAATTCATCTAAATTCTGAAATATATTGACGATTCATGAGAATGACAGCAAGTCAGATAACCGGTATACCTAATACATAATTTAATCTCAATTATACAGCCATTGTCAAGATGTTGATGTAAGACCATGAAAGAAGAAAGTTGAAAAACAGGGAAGAGGTCTGATCAAAGAAAAAAAAGGAAAGAAATTAAAGGAACTTTATTTAAGTGTCTAGTCGTTCTAGTGCTGGAGCACCAATTGGGGACCCTGTAAGGCTGCAGTTGACAATTAACGCAAATGAAGTCAAATGCTGGTTTTTGAGTGTAGAAATTTAGCTTTACGAACGTCTGTGAGCACCACAAGTCTTAAACGCAACTTCAAATTTAATTTCCACCGAACGCTTAAGAGAACTCCGTTACAGATCGATCAGTGACAAAAGAGCGCAAACTAGTAAGTAGAAACTGAATATATAATGCGGAGGTAAAAACCCGTTTATCCAGTTCGTATCCTGTCATAGAATGTTCTAGAAACATTATGTAATATTCTAATTGGGACCTTAAAATAAACAGACAGTCATAACAAAGTACTCGGTGTAGAGCGTGTCTGTTCCAGCACGAGTGTTTCTTCCTCCACAGCGAAGAGAGGGGAAACCGGAGTACCAGGGGAAAACCACTCGGTGCAGAATGGAGAACCAACAAACTCAACCCACATATGATACCGGGAGGCGAGTGCTCTCACCACAGCGCCAACCCTGCACCCCTAAAATGAAGCCAATCTCATTTCAACCAAAAATCTCTCTTACATCAAACTGTCCGTTTTCTGGGAAAAAATGTTGTGCTAAAGTATACACATATCAGTTGTGTCGGAATCACCCAATGTGGATGGTAAATAAAGTAATATTGAGTTTTTGTAAACCAAAAAATCATTTTTTTATGATAACAGAACTCAGTGACCAAGAATGATACTTTTAGTCGTTAAATGAGCCATACATTTCGTCGTTTACTTGCGCTTCCACTTGCAATACCATAAATATTGAACTAAAAACTGAAAGTTTCAGGAAGGTAAGAAAGTATAAAAAAGGCTTAGGTGACGCGAAAGAGAGTATCGCTACAAGAATCGGCCCGCCCATAGAACCGGAACATTATCAAAAATACCATAAAACTCTTTGTTTGCCCTCCAAAATTTTGCACAGTCACTGTTTGGAAGACAAACAAACAGTATGTTGTGGTATTTTTGTAAGTGGCCAAATTTAAACTCAAAGGAAGCTTCCTCCGTTTCACTTCGATTAAGGTGCGGAGAAACGTTTTCGAAGGACTTCATGAGGAAAATTGAAGGGAAATAATTTGCATGAGGAGTAATTGCATCTTAAAGTTCAGGTCATCATGCCACTATGAAGATACACTATAAACATAAAGATACAAGCGTATATCATTTACGAATCACAATAAATTGGAAGCTGAAGTTTCTTTGTAATCGGTATTGACCCTCAATGCTGAAATGATGTGAAATAGTGTACCATTATTTTGGCCTGGTATTATTCTGTTCATGCCGACAGATGCACTGTACTGAGTGAAGAAATTGAGCACGTTTGTAAAATACACCACCTCAAGGGCGGAGGCTATTTGGCTACAGCCATTGCAGAGCTTGCTGTTGAATTGGTTGAAAATAATCATGTTGAAAATAATCAAACTACTCCGGTACAATGCGAACATAAATTAGAACTCGTTTCTCTGTAACCTACATGTCTAAAACATTGTAAAAACTATGGCGACTTAGGGTTCATTAATTCAAAGTTGTTATTTCAATAACGGAAGATCTAAGGAATTTTACCTTTAAGATATTTTCAGTCCTCTACCTCAGAGATCTTTTTAAGTACCCGAGCATTCAGTAACCATTTTTTTAAGTTTTGACGCGTGGTAACCGGTTTATACCAGATATGTCAAGCAAAATATTTTTAAGAACAATTTAACTTCTTGTCATTTGACAATCACGGGATTTCAACGAGAAGACCCTGTTTCGGCAGTTTCACGGTTTCCAAGTAACATTTCGATGACACGCAAGTGAAGGTCTCCGAGAAGATTTGTGGAAGAAGGAAACACATGGCTCCTGGGAAACATTGCTAATTTGAAATGGGGAATAGGGGAAACATCACTTTCGAGTTCACGTGTGGATTGAAGTGTGTAATAATTTTCATTCAAATTTATGGTGTGGAATCATTTATAGGCATCCAAATGGTGACTTGGAAAGGTTTATTGAATATGTGAGCTCCACAGCTGATAGAATTAATCAAGAAAACAAAACTTGTGTAATCATGGGAGATTTTAACATCGATCTTTTAAAACTAGAATCTCACTCAGGAACCGATAGTTTCCTTAATACTTTGGGTTCACACTTTTTTCAGCCCTATATATTGCAACCAACAAGAATCACAGATCATTGAGCAACTTTGATTGATAATATTTTTTTCAATTCAATTGAGCACTTTACAATTAGTGGTAACATAGTGTAATAATTTTTAATAAATTTTCAACACTTCCTTCTGTTCCTTGCAGTGTCAAAATATTCAAAAGAGATTACTCAAAATTTGATAAGCAGGTCTTAATCAACGAGATTCAATTAATTGACTGGGAAATTGTTTTTGTATCCAATGACAGTGCATGCAATATGTTTAAATCTTTTTACTCAAAGAGTTCTAGAATAATAGACAAACATATACCAGTCAAACAACTATCTAGGAGGGAAGTAAAGCTCAAATCAAAACCATGGATATCTAATGCTCTACGAAAGTCTATTCAAATTAAAAATAATTATTACAAGAAATACCTTAAGACAAAATCTACCGATTACCACACAAAACTTAAGCTATACAGGAATAAATTAAACCACCTTCTAAAAATAAGCAAAAAAAATATTATAATAAATATGTTTTTGGAAACATTAAGGATGGCAAAAGGATTTGGAAGGGCATTAAGCAAATAGTAAAATTTAAGCCACAAACTAGCCAGAGGCTCATTAAGATTATTGATAACAACTCTGAAATAACTGAACCTAAACTTGTTGCCGATGCATTTAATAATTATTTTGCCAATATTGGTAAAAATTTAGGAGATGAAATACCAAGTGCGCCCAATAGCCCAATGGTATATTTAAATAATCCAATATGCAATAGTTTTTATATTTTCCCCACCACATGTAGTGAAATTGAAACCGAAATACCTCAGCTAAAAAGTGGTAAGTCTGTAGGGCGATCTAGCATTCCAATTGGCATACTAAAAATGCTAAAAACCTATATATCAAAACCTCTGGAGATTGTGTTTAATGCTTCCCTTTCACTGGTGTTGTTCCCAGTGACTTCAAATTAGCAAACATCATTCCTATATTCAAAAAGGGATCACAGTTTTGCTTGTGTAATTACCGTCCAATCTCCCTCATTTCTGTCTTCAGTAAGCTCTTAGAAAAACTTGTATATAACAGACTAATCAAATTCTTACAAAAAAAAAAAATCCTATTTGAAAATCAATATGGTTTCAGAGCTAAGCATAGTACAGACCATGCGATTCTTTGCATAATTGATAAAATTCAGAAAGCAATTGATGACCGAAGCTATTCCTGTGGTATATTCCTCGACTTTAGTTACTAAAGCATTCGACACCGTCAATCATCAGATTTTGATTAATAAATTAGAGTATTGTGGTATTCGAGGTATTGCCAAAGACTGGTTTATCTCTTACCTCAGCGACCGACAACAAGTTGTTACTGTTAATAATGCAACATCCTCTAAATGCAACGTAAGTTGTGGAATCCCACAGGGATCAGTACTTGGTCCACTGTTGTTTTTATTATATATAAATGATTTTCACTGTTGTTCAGATATCTTCGATTTTCATCTATTTGCAGATGATGCAAATTTGTCTTATAAAAGCAAAAGTCTTTCCATACTAGAAACAAACATAAATGTTGAATTAAATAATATTCACATATGGCTCTGTGTTAATAAGCTTTCATTCAATGTAGAAAAGTCAAATTTTGTGATTTTCCATCCACCTCAAAAGAGGTTACAATCTCATAATTTCAGTCTGGCTATAAATAATAAGCAACTTAAGCGAGAGTTCTGTATAAGGTATCTGGGCATTCTAATTGATTTAAACTTAAACTGGAAGGACTAAGGTTGAAGGTACTGTTAAGAAAATTAGAAGAAGCATTGGTATCCTTTCTAAACTCCGGTATTATGTTGACCAAGATATTTTATTAAGCTTATATTATGCCCTTATATATCCTTTTTTGACCTATGGAATAATTATCTGGGGAAATACCTATAAGACCACTCTTCAGCCAATTTTCATTCTACAAAAAAAAGCAATGCGAGTAATTACTTTCTCTAGATTCGATGAGTACTCTAGTCCCTTGTTTAAATCTCTCGAAGTTATAAAATGTTTGGACCCCGTAACTTTATTTAGCAATCTTTATGTATCGATATCATAACCGATTACTACCACCACTCTTTATTTCTTTTTTCACTAAAATAACACAGATCCATAATTATAATACAAGGCTTGCTGCAAAACAGTCTTATTATCTCCCAAAAGCAAGAGCAAATTACGGAATATTCAATATCAGATTCCAAGGCCCATCAGTTTGGAATTCCATTGATGAAGATATTTTAAAGTCATCTCCATTGTCTTTGTTTAAAAAGAAGATGAAACAGCGCAATTTATCAAAGATTACTAGACATCTATACATCGATTTTGTAATTTTAAGATAAGAAATAAAAAATACTCTTTTGAAATGTAAGAAGTTTAGTCGCTTTAATATACTGGTAGTTTACTCAACTCTATTTATCACTATTTCTGTGTGTATCTATGTTTGTTTGTTCTTGTGTCCCTGACCTGAACTTTTTAACATCTTTTCTTTCAACTGGCTGCCCGGTATTTTTAACTTTTAGGTTATTTCGGGCAGCCAGCACCCCTATTATCTGGTGTACTATTGTTATTATTGTATAATTATTGAATAATTGTCATTAGTTTATTGTAACTATGGGGTGAAATAGAGTATTGTTGTTGTAGTACACAGTCACTTCATACTTGACATGTATGTAAAGTAAAACCAAGGGCTGCTACAAATTGTACTTATACTCGCTTTGAAAAGAGGCTAAAGTGAATTAAACTTCTGGGCCCGGGCCCAGTTGTTCGAAAGCCGATTAACTTAATCCAGGATTAGTGTAAACTTTTGTTTCATGTTTTCCACTTTTTGGTGAAAGTTCCTTTAGCTTAATTTTGTTTTTCAAGATTCAGTTCCTCTAATGTAAATTTTTTGCCGAATATCAGCGTTGAACAGTATTTGGGAGTAGAGAAATAAACTCCTTGGTTAATTTTTAAGCTGGGATTAGCGGTAATCGGCTTTTGAACAACCGGGCCCTGTATGTAATCCTGCCGTTGTTATTTTATCAAGACTGGTACTGAGGTTCCCTCAACCGCTTTTGACAAACGGTACGCACAAACGGTGACTTAAAACTGTTTATTTGTTTCTTATAAAAATCGAACTGGGATTGGGATTTTGCCAAAAGTTCAGGCCCCAGTTGTTCAAACGATGGATAGTGCTATCCGCCGGATAATTCACTATCCATTGGATAGCTCAATTGGTTTTGCTAGTGTTCATCCGCTTGATATATAATGATTTATACGGTGGATAGCGCT
>NC_090871.1:10468977-10476477 GCF_036669935.1 Montipora foliosa
TCGAAACTCCTCTTTCGAAACTTGGCAACGACGGATATTTTGAATGGTATTATCATAGAACCTCTTTTTGCTGTATTTCTTTTCTCCATTACAAAAGGACAATGGAATATTTGTCGCTACATTATTGAATTTGTTACTGTGGTCGGTTATAGTTTGTGTGGTGTGTCTATATTAACGATGGCATCGATAAGCTTGGACAGATTACTCGCCTTGTTGTCAGGGATGAGGTACAGACAAGTTGTAACTAGGAAGCGTGTGTGGATGACCGTCGTTTTGACTTGGATTGTTGCGAGTGTCGGTTCAGTTATGTACCTTTGGGACCAGCAGATAACCATATGGTATGCTCAAACGGTGGTAATGCTATGTTTAGTCACTTCACTGTTTTCCTACTCCAAGATATTCCTAAAACTTCGTCATAACCGAGTGCAAGCTCAGGGCCAGATTGATCAAGATCATGCAAGCCATGGAGTTTTATCGAGAATGGCGCGATATCGAAAAACAGTGTACAGTGTATTGTGGGTGAAGTTAGCATTAGTAATTTGTTACCTGCCATATTTAATAGTGAACATTTTGATGTTTTTTACTGCACCGTCGCATTTTCTTTTGATTGTATTTGTATTTTCAGTAACGTGTGTCTTTCTGAACTCAACACTGAACCCGATTCTTTACTGTTGGAAGATTAAGGAAGTCAGGGGGGCAGTAAAAGATACGATTAGACAACTGTTTGCTCGATAACAGTCCTTGCAGTTATTTGTTTTCCATAAATGATGAAGACACTCGGATATTTCGATTTTGCAAATATGCAACGAATAGAATGAAAAGCCACAGAAGTCGACAAAACGGACATGCAGCTATAAATATGCTATTTTGAGCGCGCTTTGTGTTCTCTCTTAAAGGTTTTAGCTTTTTCTGGCGTTTTTGCAAGTGTCTTAAATCTTTCTGGAGTATTTTAAATTACAACGTGACCATTAGATTCATTTTTATTTAACACAAAATGGTGACATAAAATAAAGCCTATAGTCTACTTATAAATAGTTTTGTTGAAAATTATAAGACATTTTCTAAGGTGCTAAAAAGCCTGAACGGCAACTGAAAGAGGGAAAGTCGAACCTCCAAAATGTTTGTCATTGCGCATCTTGTAGTGTACTAACCAGTTTTCAAAGGATGAGGAACTAAACAACTTGAGGAGCTTAAATTATCATATGATCACAAGGAAAACTAGAAAATAAACGATTCTCTGACAACTAAATGCTTGGAGGTAGTTCTTTGTTTTCCCTTGTTGTAGAAATAGAAAATTCTTATCGGACGATCATCTGAAGCAATAAATAACGTAACTGCCTGGTAGATACTAGCCTGCGAACGCAGACGTATTTCCGGCCGACCGCCGGAAATACGTCTGCGTTCGCAGGCTAGGTAGATACTTTCTTTATTCATTTTTGATTTGCGAGACTAAAGGAACACATTGTATAGGTGGTTTGGAACCAATTTCTGGAGACACATATGACAATGCTGCAATGCACAATTGCTGGTGGACGAACAAATGGAGTTAATGAGAGATCTTCTGTTTTCGTCCACCACCAATATGGCTGCGATGACGTATCGTGAAAAGCACCTATTGGTGTATTCCAAAATGTTGAATGAAATGATTGGAGTGTTGTTTGCGCATTCTACAAAAATTATTAAGGTGCTGATTTTCAATTGACATTTGATTTATTTCTATATCCAAAACAAACCAACTAATTGCAAAGAACAACATTCATCAATACAAGGAGGAAATGAGACAAAATCCTTGCCATTCTAATGTAGTGTTTTACGGAGAATGAAATTGAAGTGAAAAGAGTGAATCGTGAGGGCCATTCTTCAAACGAAGCTCTCTGAATGCATAAGGTTCAATCGTAATGACTGCTTATAAACAAAACTTCGTCCGATTAATTGTTTGACAAAGACTTTACCTGTGCAGGTGACGACCTAGATCGTAAAATTTTGTGGATTTTTAAAAAATTATTTAAAATTAAAAAAAATGAAAAAACACTAAACTAGTGAGCAGCACTCTGCAAACTGTAACTGTACAACTATATTCTCCGACACGTTTCGGCTAGCTAACAAAGACTTTTTCAGGGAGTTTTATATACAATAATACATTTAACGCCTGTTTTCTTTCGAAAATCGGGTGAAACCATAATGTTGGTGGCCTTCATTTTTGCCATCATATATGGACGGTTAAATACAGGCGTTTATCAGTGTTTATATTAATTTATTATTGTAAAACTCCCTGAAAAAGTCTACGTTAAATGGACGAAGCGGGTGGAAGAATAAACACGTTTTTACAGATACAGTTTACAGAGTGCTGTTCACTAGTTTACTTTTAAAAGTTTTTTTTAAAAAAAATTAAAATTGTCCGATTAATTGTTTGACAAAGGCTTTACCTGTGCAGGTGACGACACAGATCGTAAAATGTTGTCCATTTTTCTTCGGGTCAGTATATCCGTGTAAGGTAGCTTTAAAGCAGTGATAACTTACGGAAAAATCGTAGTGAAATGAAAAAAAACATGAATAATTAAAGAAAAACGAGAAGCTTCTTATTCAATTGCATTGCTGAAGTACTTAAAACGCACGTTTGATGCTAACGTAAAGTATGTCTCTAAGTTATGGTGAAAGTGTGATGTCCAGTGTGTTAAGGGGAATTCGAAAATAGAGAATGGATCATTATCAAAGAAGAGAGAGACTTTGTTGGGTAATTTACTTTTGTCTGAGTTTGAATATTGTAACGAGACGGATAGTGAAATGAGCGCGAGCTTTTGAAATGTGGGCGAGCTAGACTGAAAGGAAGGTTAAGTGGCGTTGAGCTAACGTCATGTGGACGCAAGAGGAGAGAGACTTTCGGTGAGAATTTAGGTGAATGTGTAGCAGTCATGAACCAGAGATAAGTTGTTTGCTAGAATAAACCCTGTTAGAGTACAATGTTGCTGTTCCGTTACACTTCGATGGTATGTTTGCTTTTCTCAAAGTACTGACATTACCTTTTGGGCACATGTGTTCCCGTGAAAAGGACTGATAAAAGAAAGAGATGCATCGCAGAGGTCATCAGTTCCAATCCGATTGAAGCCGCCTGAATTTTTCAGCTGTCTATTAAGTAAAAAAATACATCTTCTGAGGTTATCGCTAGTTGTTGTCCTTCAGTAGCATTTGGAGTAATGATTGCAAGTTCGAATGAGGCCTAACAATACTGTGAAGTTTTTGTACCCAATTATTCCATCAGGGATCAACCCTAGTATTGGAATTGGGCCCACACAAGGACAGAGAAAAAATCCCACCCTGGTCAGAGTTACTCTCTGTCCTTGTGTAGGCTGAATTCCAATACTAGGGTTGATAGATAGTTTGCCCCTTTTCACAATCGCGCAACGCACAAGCATGAAACTTCTAAAACAAAATAAACTAATGCTTTCAATTTAAGAGAAAAAAAAAGTAAATCCTAATATTAGGGAAGATAGTAAATCCTAAAACATAAATTATCTATTCCTCAACTTAGCTTAAACGATAATAATAAATTTACTGATTGCTTTACTCTAATATTTACAGTCAAACAGTCCAGATTCTTTCAATTTCTTTAAGTTCCTCTTAAAATCGTGTCCAGCAAACCAAAACACGTGATCCACCAACCTTGCTTCCGTTCTCCCATACGTCTGACAAGATTCCTTCCTTGATACCTTTCCGGCTGTCAATGTTGCTGTTGCTTTCTCGCTGTTTATTTCCTTTTGCAGCTACGTCTACAGAAGACATGTCCAATACACTCAACTAGATTCCAGTCGTCAAATCTAGATTCCATTGGAGTTACTAGAAGTCTAGTCGTGAAATGGAACCGGAAGTCATACCTGTTTCACGTTCGGGAGGTGAAATCCACCGGAGTCCACTGGCGCATTGAGTCCAATGGAGTTACCGGAAGTCTACTCGCAACATTTCAAATAAGCTGCGCAAAGAAACAAGCGCACAACACATTGTGTATACCTCGTTCTTAAAACTAGAATTGAAGCAAGTTACGTTAAATGCAAGTGCACGACACATTGTGTATTCGTCGTTCTTAAAGCCAAAATTTCAAAGAACTTGAAGCCTCGTAAAGAAACAAGCGCGAAACACATTGTGTATACTTCGTTCTGAAAACCAGATTTGAAATAAGTTACGTTAAAAACAAACGTGCAATACACTGTGTATGCCTCGTTCTTGAATTGGCGATTTGAAGTAAGCCGCGTAAAGAAACAAGCGCGCTCACACATTGCAATTATGACACCTTTGTTTGTATTTCATTTATGTTAATAAACGTGTGCACGATACAAAATTAAATGTTTGGCTTGCGATTATCACGGGTTCTTTTTTTTTCTATCATTTACTTTGGCTGTTCTGCATAGCGGCTCTCAATGGACTTTCAAACGAATATCGTGCATCTTCAGTTCTATCTGGCAACACAGCCACATCTCAATAAACTTATGTTTTTAGCAATATATAAAACATGTATTTGTCCATCGCACCTTCAATTGCAAAGATATGATAATTACATATCATTGATCTACTGACCAAACCTATAAAAGTGAAGCTTATTTACCGCCTTATACTAATCCGGATAAACAACTAAATACACACACGCATGTGCGCGTGCACAATAGGCCATTTCCAAGTTTGTGCCTGCCTTCCCTTTAAAGCGAGTCTAAGTGCGAAGGTTTTCTTATGAAAATTAGTTTTCATTAATGTGTAAAGTATACCCAATTGCCATCACTAAAACTTTGCACTTAAACTCGCTTTGACGAGGAGGCAGACATGAACTCGGAAATGGCCTATTCCGTATCAGTCATAGTGTCCTCTCAATGGGCAAGCTTCTTCTTTCGTCAAAATGACAGCATTGTGTATACCTGGTTCTTAAAGCCGAGATTTGAAATAAGTTACGTTAAAGACAAGCGCGCAAAACATTGCGCATACCTCTTTCGTAAAGCCGAGATCATTTCAAATAAGCCGCGTAAAGAAACAAACGCGAACCCATTGTAATTATCACACCTTCTTTCTTTCTGTTTTATCTATGTTTATGAGCGTTTGCATGATACAAATAAATTAAACGTTTGGCTTTCGATTATTACGGGTTCTTTTTTTCCGTTTTTTTTTTCTTTCTATCATTACTTTTGGCTGTTATGCACAGCGGTTCTCAATAGACTTCCAAACGAATATCGTGCATCTTCAGTTCTATAGATAGAGGTCTTTATAGAAGTCTTTATTAAGAATCAGTCACGAAATACGTGTGGCTTTACAATCAATGACAAAGCTAAGCTAAAATTCTGTAATAAAATTGGAAAATATTAAGAAATAAATTTTAAAAGACAAGACTATGGTTTAACGAACTAGTTGTGTGGCTGAAACTATTTACAAACTGGTGAAAATTAATTTCGTGCCAATTTTATATGGCAAAAAGAGAAATAATGAAAAAGAACAAAATCGAAATGAAAAATTCCCTGCAAAACTTCCAGATCATAATTACTCGTAGCTTCCTCGGATGGACTCAAATGTTTCTGCACGGAGAGCAGGGATGGCGCAGTGGTGAGAGTACTCGCCTCCCACCAATGTGGCCCGGGTTCGATTCCCAGACTTGGCGTATCATGTGGCTTGAGTCTCTGCTCTGAGAGGTTTTTCTCCGGGTTCTCGGTTCACGCCTCTAAAGCCAAGTTACGATTTGATGTGAGTCGAGTTGATTTGAGCAACAGAACCAATCTTATTATCCGCCAGTTACAGCAATGACGTAACCAGATTGACAATAAAGTGTGGTAGATTACTATATGAGCAAGCCAATTTTGACCGTAGCTGGTACGAACTCCTTTAGTAACCCCACGATGGATTCTCTTGCTCTATATAGTCTATCTCAGCGATATAAAATTCTGAATAAGTGTGTAACCCGAACGTACTTTAACTAATGGTTTCAAAATGGTTTGAAAAGAGACAAGAAATATCAAACTTAAGAAAATACAATATTTGCCAACAACAGATACTTTTCTATGTTCTTCAAAAATCATTAATAATTCACGAGCCTAACAGCCTATCAAAACACCGAGAAAATGTCACGTGCATGAGCTTTATATCGCGATAAAACACTCCTAAGGCATAGCTTGTTTTTCTTGTCCGCTAATATTCTCCTCTCACAATTTGAACCATTGTTCTGAGTCCAGAGGGGCACGCTTTTTGTGGAATGTTTTTTAAGTCGGTCAAAAAACTTGCAGCACGTGTTTTATCGCCTCGTGTTTTTAAACCCAGATAAAACATTGCTGCTCGTTTTCAAACGTTACATAACAGGACGTGTCACCTTGTCTGAGCGAGTGATTACTACATCATTGCTCTTTCTAAGTTGGTTTATTTTGCTTTTAGTAACTCTTATAGTTAAGTGAGCGCTCCAAAATGTTACATCCTTAATTTATTGCTTTGCGATCTCACTGAACCGAATTAAACCCTGCATATCATAACAAAAAAACTGCAACAATTTGTTTCTTAAAATAAAAGTACTGGTGTGGAATTCAGAAAGAAATATACTCCTCTTCTTGTGCAAGAGATCCCAACGAGGTGTTACAACTGGAAGCATTTGTTACATAGACCCTTGTTGGATATACAGTATTTTAATCTGTCCAATTTATGTACACTGCAATGAACCAAGAGAAAATAAGGACGTATATAACCATTTATGAGGTACCCTTTCCTTTTTTAGTAAATCAATGAGCATTTTGCATGACTCTTATTAACCTCGTTTCCAGAACCTCTCCCTTGGCTTCTGGGCTAGAAGCCAAGGAAGGGAGAGGTCCTGGGAACGAGGTTTGACTCTTATGACAGCTTCGGATCCCCACCCCTTGATGCTGCTCCCGTCCCTATTTGATAAATCCAACTAAAAATGCAAATTAGATAACAGTACGTCTTGAAAAAGAAATCGAGCGGTCAACGCTTTCTAAAACTTACGTTTTACGTTAGTTCTTTCAGTCAACCCCTTCCAAAATTTAGGAAGAAGTTTTTCCCGCTAAAAGTATCATGTTTCCCCTGACGTTGAGATAGCTTTGTTTTGATTGGTTTTACAACAGTGGGCGTGTTGAGTCTCCCAAAGGAAATTGGCTTTTGCAACAGTGGGCGTGGTGAATCTCCCAAGGGAGATTGGCTTTTGCAACAGTGGGCGTGGTGAATCTCCCAAGGGAGATTGGCTTTTACAACAGTGGGCGTGCTGAATCTCCCAAAGGAAATTGGCTTTAGCAACAGTGGGCGTGGTGAATCTCCCAAGGGAGATTGGCTTTGACAGCAGTGGGCTCGCTGAGTCTTGTTAAAGTAAGGGCAATGAACATGTATAAGTGCAAAGAAGGATTACGTTTTCCAAACGTTTGCCGTGTAGCACTTATATCGTGGGTCGTGGGTTCAATTCCCACCCTGGTCAGAGTTTTCAGTTCTCTGTCCTTCACGGTGTGGACCCATTTCCATAAGTAGGGCTAACGCTCA